>NC_043960.1:5511726-5749226 GCF_902148855.1 Sphaeramia orbicularis
TGGCTTTTTAACATTTTTGCTTACATTTATGGGCATTTTCACATCATATGATACAAAATTCTTTCATATTTCTTGCAATAAACGAGTTCTGAAGATTTTACTTTTGCCAATTTATGATTAATGTTTTTTTTAATATTACAGGTGAATGAAATGGCTTCGACTAGAAGATCTTGCAAAAATAAGTCTGATGTATTCTGCTACATCTGCGGTGAATACACCATTGTACCTAACAAGAATACTGTTAGAAAATGATTTTTTTTCTCTTAAAACCTATTTTGGGTGAGAACTATATAAAAAAATCAACTGATATAGTCATGATAATGTAATCAATTTTGTGAGAAGATCAAATTTTTCAAAATCAAATTAGCAAAAAAACCTGACCTGATTGAGAAAAACAGATGTCATTTTTGGATTTAGCGGTCCAAAATGGTCCTAATTCAGTTGAAAAAACCTAGACAACTTGCAAAAAACATGTTTTTGTAACCCAGTGTTCTGTGCAAACCCTGATGGAGCAGCAGTACTACCAGGAACCGTGGAGGTAAAGGATATCTTTAAAGAGTTAGTGGAAAAACTACTGACGTATTTATGACAACTACCAATACTAGTATCCACATTAGTGTTGCCTCTGTCGTCTCCATGTTTGTTATTACTAACTTTCTTCTCAAAAAACATTACTCTTCTTCGTGGCATTTGTCCGGCATGGTTAATTCAGAGCGGCGCCCCCTGGTGGATTAATTGAGAAACATTCATTTTAACACAATAAATGTCAGTAGCAGCACTTTGTT
Organism: Sphaeramia orbicularis; assembly: GCF_902148855.1. Classification (NCBI taxonomy): domain Eukaryota; kingdom Metazoa; phylum Chordata; class Actinopteri; order Kurtiformes; family Apogonidae; genus Sphaeramia; species Sphaeramia orbicularis. The sequence continues at coordinate 5,512,512 of NC_043960.1, forward strand.
CCAGTCAGACTAATGACAACGACAATAAAGCACATTTACAAAAGGAACTAACAACTGGAACGGGATTATTAAGTACTCATATCGGTACTCGGTATCAGCAAGTACTCAAATGTAAGTACTTGTACTCGGTCTGGAAAAAAGTGGTATCGGTGCATCCCTAGAATTAATGAAGAATTCAGACCCAAGCAGAGCATTTACAGTTCATGTCGACCACAGGGAAATGTTTGAAAATGCATAATTCCATTAAAAAAAGCTAAATACCACTCCTTTAAAGGGAAATATAATCCACACTTCAGCTTCCATTAGCGTGATGCGGTACAGTACAGGTTCCCAGCTGATGCCTTCACAGCGTCTCTGTATGTGTTTGAGTGCACGGTGATAAAAGGCCTCAGAACCTGCCAGCTTCAGCCAGGACCCGGGATGTTGGCAGCTGGGCCCAGTTCTAGAGGAACCTGGCATTCACACAGACACACGAGGAGGTTTGGATTACTATATTTATGAGGGACTGTATTATTTATGATGTAATGCCTACTGCAGCTCACAACTTTCAGCATCATAAGCACATCTGGGTTTGTCTGTGGAACCAATTAAAGGAAATATACCACACCTAAAACTATCCACACATTCCAGAAATGTCTTTATTTTTTAAGGATCTACAGACACAATTACAAGTCCACGGACACAAACTACTCAAAGCCTGTGACACGCCTTACAGACCAGGGGTGTCAAACTCAGTTTAGTTCAGGGGCCGCATTCACCCCAATATGATCTGAAGTGGGCTGGACCAGTAAAATAATAAGTGAAAAAAGTTAAATTACATTATAATAATGTTTACATCTACAAAGTTTCCTTAAAAATCTGTATAACATAAACAACTTGAAATGTCTTTAGTAGGGATGTCCGATAATATCGGCCCACCGATATTATCAGCCCGATATTGGCATAAAAATTGTAATATCGGTGAATATCGTTATCGGTTTTTTGCCTGTCATTAAAACCGATAAAATAATGCCTTGATTTCACTGGCATTTACCAACGCGTAAATGAAGCATTGTTTGTAGCTGAAAGAAATGTGCATTTTTCAGAATTGTACAGTAGAGTTGCCACACTGTGATAGACTCATGGAGGGAGGGAGAGAAAATAAATAAATATGGTATTTTTTCCACAACTTAAGTTGTAGTATGTATTCTTTGCACAGACAGTGTTTACATTTTGAAAGCCTTGTTGCATTTGAGAATGCATCCACTGGGGCATCACAATAAAATTAAGCATGATGTGTTAATTCCATGACAGGAGATATGTGATGTTACCTAAAATTAGTTTAATATCCCACATATATCGGCAGCGGTATCGGTAGATATCGGAATCGGAAATTAAGCGTTGGACAATATCGGCATATCGGTTTTTGGCAAAAAAGCCAATATCAGACATCCCTAGTCTTAAGAATAACAAGTGCAATTTTACCAATATTCTGCCTCCGTTTATCATTTACACATGTACATTTCAACTTACATTACCATTACAAATAAACAAAACATTTAGCAACAGGAGGAATATTGGGAAAATTGTACTTACTTCTTTTAAAGGAGTGATATTAAGCTATTTTAAATGTAATTCTGCATTTTCAAACATTTTCCTGTGGTCTCCATAAACTGTAAATGCTCTGCTTGGGTCTGAATTCTTCATTAATTCAACTCCACAGGTCCATCTTCAACCCTATTTCTAACTAATGACAGGAAAAAGGTGCTTTGGAGCGCTGGCCCTTTAAATGCAAGTGAGCCACTTCAGGCCCCGCCCCCTCCAGGTTGCTGACCATCCTTTCTGTCCTGTTCAGCTACTTGTGTTCGTTAATACAACCAAACACTACGACCGCTGCAGCTGATAAACAATTATGTCGTACTCAGGGAAATGTTGGTCAGAAGTCTGGACCTTATATGTGCAAATGTGACGTAACTAGTTATAAAACATAATAAATGAAGCAGGAATTAAAACAGGTTGTAGAAATCAACTCGATTTTTGCCGGGAATGAATATAAAGATAGTTTTGCAGCACCTGGAAGGCTAAAATTCAAACTGTATGAACTATTAGGGTCCAAATACACAAATAAAAGAACCACAGACTAATAAAAGTGGGTTTAGAGAAATATGAGCCCTTTGAGACATTTCAGGTTGTTCATATTTTTTCAGGTTATCCCCATTTTTGTAAAAAGGAGTTTGTTAATGTAAACATTTTCATGTAATTTTACTAAACAAAGACAACATTTGCGGTTGTCATTATTTATAGGTTATGATGATAATATTGTACAGGTTTGACACAACTGAGATCTAACTGGTCTGTATGTGGAATCGAAATTAAAATTATTCTGACACCACTGATTGTTCAGATTTTCAGTGTAACTTTTGCGTTTCACAAATTCATCCCACGGACCGGATTTGGTCCCCGTGCCTCATATTTGACACCCCTGTTGTGGAAGGAGCAAAATACCCAAACTGGGCCGAGCAGACAAATTACAGCCCTGAAGTGACTTAGCGTTGGTGCATGATGCTAAGTGCAGGTACTCAAGGGTTAAGGAAGATTGCAGAGATTGAGTGGAGTCCAGGAAAAAGTGTTATGCAAGACAAAAAGGAAAGGACAATGATGCAACAGAGGTTAACAGGACGACAAGGCACGAATTGTTGAATCAGGCTTTTCAAACTGTGAGTGGATTGGACCCGAGTGGATGAAACCAATGTGCACGTTTTTTGGAGACTTTAAGCACTTAGACCAGATGGAGGAGAAAGCTCTCAGTCAAGTGGCCACTGATGGATAGAAGGAGAACTGTGGCAATCATCACCTCGAAAAGGTGAAATGGAAGCGCCGAGTTCATAGGGATCCTTAAGAATCCACACTGTACTAGCTGTTCGGCTTTTTAATGTGTTTTTTAAACGCGGTGCACTTAGACAGGAGCCGAGCCAGGGCTGTTACGAAGATTAAACCTGCAGCCGTGAGAGTGCAGTGCTGCAAAAGAGCAACTATGCTCCGTTCAGAATGGGTAGAGAGGAAAAAAAAAAAAGAAGCATTTTCAAGCCCATGTTTTGAAAACTGACTGGCCATGCAAGATGTATGAGGATATGTTGGTGTGTGGGTGTATTAATGTGTCCTCCTTATGCCATCAAAGGCTTTTGGTGGAAGCCGCAAGGCATCGCCATTAGCACACAGAGGCAGGAACTGAACCGCCATCCCCTCCAATTATGACTTCCACCACAAAAGAAGGTCAGGTGGTGCTTTCTCAATCAGGACGGAAAGAGGCAGAGGAGAGTGGCAGGACAAAAAAGGAAAGAGGAAGAGCTGAGAAGTGCTGCCATTTGTGGAAATAAAAGGGAATTCCTAAATGTTGAGTGAGTTTGGACCTGGCGCTGCTCTCGGTTGACGCAGTTGGATAATAAGAGCGGATGAAACGCTTTCTGGTAGGAGGGAGAAGAAGCAGATATGTGGTCCAAAAGTAAATATCAAAAATCATGTAATCACTGAAATGTCGCCTGCTTAAAAAAACCCTCAGTACTTTATATTAAAAAAAAAAAAAAAGAAAAAAAATAGGACCGATGTATTTGTATCTCAGCGTCATGTTCTATCAAGAATTAATACCAGCTGAATGTGTGAGGTTGTCAGGTTCTGTGTCTGTGTTCCAGTCCTGTGGTCCGGATGCAGGAGATGGAAGTTAGTTTCTCTGCTAAATCCAGTGCATGCATCTTGTTCTTTGTAACTAATGCCAATACACAATGTCCTGGAACTAAATAAATAAATACAAATAAATACAAAATCAATGTCCCAGTACAAGTGGGCGGGACTTTCACTGGAGGAGAACTCAAATAATTAAAGTCTATATTTGACTTCTATCAGTGATCAATAGTAAATATATTGATATCTCTAACCATTTACATGTTATAAGCATCAAAATATGGACCATTATAAGTAAAGCTTAATTTTTTATATTTCAAAAATTTGTAAAAAAATAAATAAATAAATAAAATAAAATCCAAAATCAATATTTCTCAGAACTGTGAACAAACTTTGTAGACATTGTCCCAAGAAAGATACACATAAAATTTCTGATGTATATATATATATATATATATATATATATAGGTAATTTGATTGTTTTAATACATGAAAATATTCTTTATTAAACATTAAAAAGTAAAAAAATATGCAAAATCTCATGTATAGTTAGGGCAAAAAACTGTATTTTAATTATGAAAAATTACCGTATTTTTATGAGATGGTTATTTTCCGTTATTTATTAGTATTTTTTCGGCCCCCTGCTGCTGGAATAATACCATTATTTAAGTTTTTTTTTTTTTTTTTTTTTTTTTTTACAGTGCTCATATCTACCCAGTCCTTTTTCTTCCCTTCTCATTGACGCCTTTTTGCTGAAACACTCCCCACCTTCCATCTTTTCTCCTTCCACGCTGTGCTCTTCTTACTTGGCTTCTATCTCCTCCTACCCTAACCTGCCACCCTTTTCCTGCTCTTCTTGTCCCCGTTTCTGCTAAAACGCCAGATGACGAGAGAGAAAACACAACAGCTAAAACTTAGGGATTATGTGAGATTTTTTTTTTTTTTTTTCTTTCGGAGGCTAATTAAAGAGCAGGAAGGAGAATCAGGCTGTATTATAATGAGGATAGTGTTCGCACAACGCTGTGCAGGAACTCTCAGTGGCAATAAAGGCGAGGCGACCCAGTGACAGGACTGTTACCCTGCCCTGTCAAACGCCACCTAATGAACCATCTGCTCTAAAAGGTGAATATTAAGGCTTACTTTGTTTGCTATCATGTCTGTTGCTATGTGCTCCACTGTTGTCATCTCGCTCGGAGCTGACGATTCTGTGGCTCTGGTTAAATTTGGGTATGGATTATCGGTCTGTTCCTACGCCTATGGCAACAACATGTTCCACAACAAATGGAAAATGAGGGATAAAACACAAAATTTGAACCAAAAATCTACTGCAGCCGAAATTGGAGAAACATTTCAGATACCCAGATCTGTGCAAAAGTCCTGTTCCAACAGTCTGTTTGTTGGTTTAGTAAAGTTCTAACGTCCACATGTGTATTTGTCTCTGTATTTAGATCCAATCTGATGTACAGTCGCGGAAAAATTTATTAGACCACCCCTTGTTTTCTTCGATTTCTTGTTCATTTTAATGCCTAGGTACATCTGTTTGGACAAATATAATGACAACAACAAAAATATCTCATAGTAGTTTAATTTCAGAGCTGATATCTATCCATTTTCATGTTTTTTTGATAATAACCAAAATCCCTTCAGTTCTTCCATCAATATCTATGTCACTGTACTGACAAAAACAGTGCTTTTAGACATTCCATGTTTTCTTTTCTGTTTTAGTCACATGATACACACAGGAGTTAGGACTGGATTGCATAACCATTCTTTTTAATGACTTTTGATGGTCTAATAATTTTTTCCATGACTGTAAATCTATCCATGATAACTGTTCGACAATCAATATGAACTCAATTTGAGCTACATGGACCTGATAGTGATAGAATAATGGTCAGAGAACCATTTTTTCCCCACAAAACTCCACCTAGTGAATGAAAATGACCAGATATGAAATCGGGATGGTTGACAGAAAATTGACAACATATTTAAAACTTTAAAACTTTAACAGATATATAGAGTTGAGCCTCTAATCAATTTTCACAACTTAACAAACACCACCGTCAACTGCTATCTTATGCACTTATCGTAGCAAAAAAGCTTGTTTTACTGTTCTGGAAAAAATCAGAAGTTCCTTCAGTTAAATTATGACTGGAAGAAATGGTTAAACTCTCTCACCTGGAGAGAATCCGCTTCTCATTGTTAAATAAACTACACCAGTTTATTACCAACGCCAGGAGGTACTGTGATCACGTAGCTTTGTGTGTTTGTTTGTTTGTTAGCAACTTTACGGGAAAACTATTCCAACCATCTTTACCAAATCTTCCCCACAGATAGGCCTAGGCCCTGGGACCAACCCATTAAATTTTGGGCCAAGTAGGCCAAAGTTCAAGGTCACAGCAAGGTCACAAAATCTACAATTTTCTCACCTCTCATCATTGAGCAATTTTCAAAAATTCAAAACAACTCCGATTATCCTCCAATTTGATCTACCCGTAGCTTAGAACAATATCTTGTATCTGGCACAAAATTGTCCACATCCACTGTGGAATGTGGACTCTGTGGACATTTACATTTAACATTGAAAATCCCATTTACCACACGTTTTTCATTTTAACTCAACAAATATTGATTGGAATTGAATCTAATTTGACATACACATGACTGGTAGCAAGCTTCAACTTTTTCTGCTGTATGGAACAACCTGGAAACTGTTGAATTTAAAAAGAAATAGTCGATCCACACATGCACACCGTTCGGGGTGCTTAGCGGAGGTTTGCGTTCTCTGAACACTTGGTCAGATTTGGCATCCCCTTCAACAATACATTGGTAACTCAACCTGAATATAATTACAAATTACATGGCCTCCCTTGGTGTGATATGTCATAAGTCCTGGGATGGGGGGGGGGGGGGGGGGGGGGGGGGTTGTTAAATTGTCTGTTTGTTATATTTGCTTTCCTTTGTTGTACTTTTGGTTTGTTCACTCTGTGTCCATTTCTCAAAATGTGGACAAATTGCAATAATAGATGTTTTTGTAACTAACTTATGAATAAAAAGATTGACAACTGACAGAAAATGGACGTTTATAAAATGATCAATATGAACCAAATTTTATCTCCATCGGCCTATTATTGCTGGATTTCTGTCCAAAAAACTGACTTATAATCCTCATAGAGAAGCTGAAATCCATAGGGTTCTTCCATTAGGGGTCCACTATGTTGGTTATCAAGGGAGAAGAAATTCAATCATATCTGTCCTAGTTATCGTCAAACCACCAAGGATATCCGGCGGCATTCAGGGTATTTACAGCAGTGTTTTTCAACCTTGGGGTCAGGACCCCACGTGGGGTCACCTGGAATTCAAATGGGGTCACCTGAAATTTCAAGTAATTGATAAAAATAAAAATAAAAACATACTAATAAAAATATATGGTGAGTTGACAGAGACAATGGCAACACATAAAAGACAAACTGAGTCTGAAACTGCAGCACTGTGGTTCTGTTTATCTGTCAAATGTTCATTGTGGTCAGTTTCAGATGCTGCAGCTCTTTCATAATTCATAGTTGAGTTCTTGTTTGTTCAGTATTAATTGTCAGCCTTGTGAATCACAGCTGGACTGACTGTACAGACCCTGACCAAGGAAAATCAAACTCTCCCTTTGTGCAGAAATCTACACCTGGATTTACTGCCTCTGTCCAAAATAATATACGTTATATAGACTAAATGTCCTCTAAAATTAATGTTTACTTGCAACATGGTATAGCAAATTATTACATGAGCAAAAACAAATTAATTTTAGCACCAAAAAAAAAAATCTCCATTTTGAATGTCTGGGGTCGCTAGAAATTGTGATGTTAAAATGGGGTCAGGAGACAAAAAGGTTGGAAACCACAGGGTTAAACCATTACATCCCCCAAAACTCGATTTCAGGGATGTAATGAATGAAGATTTCAGTGGTGAAGAAGACTGGATCAAATTGTGAAACCTTGTTTGTGCAAAACCTGGATATGTTTTAGATCAAAACACTAAACAGGAAGACTTAAATGATGCTCTTTCATTCACTGAAGACACACAAGAGTCACATGATACACACAGGAGTTAGTACTTGATTGCATAACCATTGTTACCTCCGCCAGGAGGTACTGTGATCGCTTGCTTCGTATGTTTGCTTGTTTGTTTGTTTGTTAGCAAGATAACAAAAACATAAACATATCTGTCCATGTGTCTTTTCCAGTCCAGTCCTTGTCCAAACCTAAACTCTCTGTCTAGTCTAGTGACAGATCACCATGGCAACAGATTGGTTTGGTGTCCGTCCAGAAAATGAGTCCAGGGTCCTCCAACCATCATCATTAGTTCCACCTGATACATGTTCTAACCTGAAGAACAAAAAAAAAAAAACACCACCACCCAGGAGTGACCCAATGACCCCCACCCCACAGTTTGACAAACACAGCATTAAACCAAGAAGAAAATGTGAAGTTGTCATTATTTATAGGTTATGAAGCTATTATTACCTCCACCAAGTGTAACGGTGGATGTTTTGTTTTCATCAGGTTTTGTCTGTCTGTTTGTCTGTCCATGTGCAGGATAACTGAAAAAGTTATGGACGGATTTTCATGAAATTTTCAAGAAATGTTGATAATGGCACAAGGAAGAAATGATTACATTTTGGTGGTGATCAGGGGGTGGGGGGTGGGGGGGCAACGGGGGCCTACTGATCTGCCTTGGTGGAGGTCTGCGCTCTCCGAGTGCTTTTCTTGTTTTTGATGACTTTTGATGGTCTAATAATTTTTCCCCCAACTGTATGTAAAATATGAACAGCAGGAAAAACAAAAGTTAAAGGAAAAACAGCTTCTACAAACCAAAGTGGTCATATTTAGTGTGACCTCCCTTTAACCTTTTCTTTCCAGACAATATGAGATTTATGGCATTAATTTTCTCATGTTTTACACCAGGCTTCATTCAACACACATCAGATGTTTCTTATCGTTTGTGCTTCATCTTTTCATGGGGTCAGAGTTCAAACTACACAGTCACTTTAACCTTTACAACACACTTATTTCAGGTCTTTTCTGTGCATATTTTTAGGCTGCACACATATTTCTTGTTGTATTTAAAGAAACAAGAATGTGAAATAAATATATGCTCATTTCAACCCTGCAAAGACAAAGCTGAATGTGGAATAAATAAGACCTTTCACACAGTACTGTATAAACTGTATATGATGGATAGGAAAATTACATAGTTCTCTTTAGAGCTTAATTTTCTGATAAAATGGCTGTGAAATGACACAGCTATCCATTATCTTCTTTCTCTCCTCAGAAGAGCTACACGTCTTCAACATTTCCTCTGCATATAGCCATTTTTCTTCCTCTCACATGTTAATTAAATACCGTAGATGACTAGTTCATTCATCAATCTTGCAGAAAGGAACTTAAAGCCAGCGTGGTTGTCAAATAACACAAATCCCACATGTTTCGACACCAACTATGCCAATTTACATTCCTAAAATTCAGCAACACATAAACCCTGAATAATGAACCAGTAATTATAAAAGCACACATCATATAAAAGCAACTGCACAAATGTTAATGTCTACTATTTTCACCTTTATTGGGTTGGCAGCAACAGCAAAACCATAGCCTTTGACAAAATCTCAAAATAAAAAAATAGATACTGTGTAATTTAACACACTGCCTCCTAGTCAAGGCATTAGCAGCCTAGTTGATTTATACCACAAATGGGTGTGCCATACCTCTGTGTGAAATTTTCTTTTTTTTTTTTTTTTTTCTCTTTTTTTTTTTTTGGCCATACAGCGGGTTAAAAACAGATACACACACTTTGCATACAGTATACTCATATACAGTATATTGTGTAAAGGTTTAAACATAACTTAATAAATAAATACATTATTATTATTCTGAAATTAAACTCTATACCAAAAAAAATCCATATCAATGCACTTGAAAGTAAGACAAATTGTTTGAACAAGATGACAGTTTTAAAGTTGTTGTTTTTTTTTGTTTTGTTTTTTTTTTTTTGGTTTTTTTTTTAACCACTTCAGTTTGGTCAGTGCAGTACAGACACATAGAAGCAATGTATTTTTTATCAATGTATTCATTTAGAGGCTCTTGGATATCTGAAACTCTGAGTCAAGACACGTATTTCACATAAACTGCTACAAAAAAGAAAACAAAAAAAAAAATAAAATAAAATAAAAAATAAAAATAAACATAAAAATAAAAATAAAAAGCGCACCAAAAGAATGAATATTTGAGTCATCTGATCAAATACTGTAATATCCACTTGAATGGTAATAATTCTGACTTGACTACATTGTAAGGTACAGTAACGACTGAGCTATTTTACTTTAAGCTATTACAGTTTTCTGCCTTCTCCTGCATTACGTATACGCTGTGTTGGTGTTTTGTCATGACATAGTGGAGATATTAAAGAACTATTCCAGTTCCTATAAATTTCATTACTACCCCACTACACTATGCTCCAACAGAGCGCCATAAATACTTGCTATCAAAATTAAAAAATACATATCACAAGTCTAGTTTGACACGGCTATGCTGTGGTTCCCTACTGTATTTCCTCGTATATGCCAGGTCATATGGCTATAAAATGGAATTCACAAAACTTAGAAAAAAAATCTTCCGTCTCCTCTAACCTTAGAGGCATCAGAAAGAAAAACATGTCCCCCATTCGAGAGGCTACACTGATATCAACTGTGAGAAATAAATCACTTGACCCCTTCATAGTTCAAGTGGAAACCCCTCAAATGTATCACAAAGTCATGGAAAAATAAATCCGATGACAATGACCCAGAATGTGTACACGCCATGTAGCTTAAATTCTTTTAAAAGTGCAGCATGTCCATGTAACATTATTTTCTTAACATCTTTTTTTTTTTTTTTTTCCACTTTTCCTACAAAATACATCTTTAGGCACATATACAGAACAATCTGTGATGCATTAAAGCTGCATAAAGTAATAATTTTATATTAGCGCTAAAAAAAGAACTGCTGATTATCCGAAAGGGTACTGAGAACACTGACACAGCTGCTTCCATGTTACATAAACTATGAGCGACCTCTTTAACCCACAACTACTTCAAGTTCACTGAACACTTCCCGCCCCCCCCGCCTCCAAAAACTAGCAGACAGCTGTAGTAAATAAGTGGCTGGTGAAGAAAGTCAAGTTAAAAACAAACAGAGTGTGACAAACTTCTTCTGTGATTTCCGTGGACTAAATCTCTGTCAAACAAAAAACGTATATTTACATTCATCGGGTGGCCAGAAAGACTCTGAAACGCTCATGTTGCTCTCTATTTGCAGATTGTGCAAAAACTATCCGCTAACATGACTAAAAGTTAAGGATTTAGATTCTTTCTAACCCTAGTGATCACAAAAATCACTTAATGCAGCTTTAAAATGAGGAATGACTTACAGGGGGTACTGTTAAGCAGCATAAAATGGAACAACAGTAACAATATCAAGGGGCCGGATTTGCTGTGTCATTTTGTGTCTGGCAAGGACAAATATACAGTATTAGCACGGCCTAAACCACAGGTGACCGATGATAGCATATGAGCGAAGGGGGAAATCAACATGGTTCATTTGTTTGTGTACGTGGCTGTTTCCATGTGGCATGAATCGTCAAATAATTAAGGAAATGTACAGGCTAAATCAACTGGAATGATTACTGCTTTGCTGTAGCAAAGGCTGAGAATCATAACCAAAGGCAGTCTTTAGGTTTCTTCAGGAACATGCATCACCTGCATTTTGTGTATCAAAAGCCCCAGATTGGGAAACAGTCCTCATTTTTGACCAAACTCAGAGGGTCGAGTAACAGAAAACATTAGCTGGAATTTATTTACTTGAATGTAGCTAATTACCTCCCTCCGATAAGGTGCTTTGGAATTTTGATCGTAAAGGTTATAGATTAGTAACAACGTCAAGTGATCCATGATTTTAACTTCATTTAAAGGTTTTTCACCACTCCTCTTATGAGTTGGGTTTCATCAAGTATAGTTGTTAAGTCCTTGGTCCGATGACATGACACTGGATTATGTTTTGCATAACTACCTATCGATACATAAATGTTTTCCTTTTTTTTTTTTTTTTTTGGTTAAAGATTGCACTGTTCCATTATGTACCATTTTAGTAGAGCAGGGGTGTCAAACTCATTTTAGTTCAAGGGCCACATACAGCCTAATCTAAAGTGATCTAAAGTGGGCCGGACCAGTAAAATAATATAAATAATAGGAGAAGAACCTTTGAGTGAAAAAAGTAAATTCCGTAATGAAAATGTTTACATCTACAAATTGTACTCGAACATAACATGAACAAATATGAACAACCTGAAAATTCTTTAGTAAAATAAGTGCAATGTTAACAATATTACGCCTCAGTTTATCATTTATACATGTGAATCACAACTTAGAGATCACAGTGGATCTACAAATACACAAAACAATAAATAACAGGGAGAATATTATTAAAATTCCACATACTTCTCTTAAGACATTTCAGATATTCACATTTTTTGTAAAAGGCTATTCTGTAAATGTAAACATTTTTGTGTAATTTTTACTTTTTTTACACCAAAACATTTACAGTTTTCATTATTTATAAGTGAGTATGATAGTATTTTACTGGTCTGATCCACTTTAGACTGAAATGACCTAAAATTTTTTCAACATCCTTGATTGTTAATATCTTCAGTGTAATTTTTGCATTTCACAAATTCATCCCAGGGGCTGGACTGGACCCTTTGGCAGGCCGGATTTGGCCCCCAGGCCGCAAGTTTGACACCTGTGTAGTAGAGGGTCGGAGTAAACTTTCAGATCAGTGTCTGATTGGCCAATCGCTGACCCATTATCACTCCCACATATCAGATCTCAGATCATGTTTCAACATAAAACACTCACTTTGTTTTCCTGCAGAAAATAGTCAAGGCCATATACTACTGGTGACTAAACAGCAGCATAATGGCTGTTGTCAGGTGTGTTTTCTATGTATAATTTAAGAACCTAATCTCCATTTACAACCTATAAACAGGTTTGTGAACACAGGTTGGTGTAGCTTATTTTGTCCCTGGTAAAGACAGTCACTGAAAGTAGGCAGACATCCAGTGACAGGTTGACTCAATTCATAACCACTAACAAAAATTAAACAGGCATTACATAGTGTGGTCTACAGGAATAAAGTTGATCTTTTGAGCTTCATCTGCAGACTAGATTTGACCAGGCTGATGATGTACGGTAAAACTCCTGATCCTTACAAAAGCCACAGGGGGGGCTTTCTATGAGATCCACAGCTGAGTCCTAAAGCACAGATTAAAAGCCACCACAGAGTACCTCATTAAATCTTAGCCACTACATCCATTTCCTTGAGATGTTTGACAAGTCTGTAATGCAATAAACCGTGGTTTACTGTGATCCAGAAAACCAGCGCAGATCGACGCTGCCAATTTAACTGAAACTTAACCACCTGGTAAGCCTGAAAGAGATTCACGTTTTTGCTTCACACACTGGTATCCTAATCCGATCCCCCTCAGATGGAGCAAGAGTTAGCCCTCCGTCTCGGTTTAGGCTCCCCAAAATCTCTGTCATCAGCTGCACAGTGGCTGAAGGAGCAAATCGTCTGTGAGAGCCTCCGCATGCCCAGGCGGAATACACTATTAGACAGACTGTAGATGACACAGTTGCAAAAGCTGTTGCTGATGGCCAGCCAAGTGGTGATGAAGGAAAGGGCAGGGCTATCGAGCACATGGGAGCTCTCTAGGAGAAAGTAGATGATGTAAGGTAACCAGAGCATATAGAAAACACTGGTGATGCGGAAGAGCACCATCGCATAGCGTCGATCCGGCCCGTGTCCTCCATGATGCCCTCCACCACCACCACCGCCGCCGCCACCCTCACCGGTTTCCATTTCCTGGCTGGGGAAACGCGCCCGTCGTTCGCTGATCTCTCGGTTATGCTGCTGGCAAATGCGAAAGATGTGATAGTAGGTAAAACACACCACGAGTGCAGCGGGTGCGTAGAGCAAGCACACTACGAAGCCCGTGAAGAGAGCGGAGGTGGGCCATGAGTGAGCACACCACTCGAAGATGTCCCCGTGGTAGCCCGGCTTACCCCACCCAAAGAAGGAGGGCAAGAAGACGAGGCTGGAGTAGACCCAGATGAGGGCGATGCAACCTCGCAGCCTGCATGGCGTCACCAGCTGGTTGTAGGATAAGGGTTTAGTTATGGCTAGGTATCTGTCCACGCTGATACAAGCCAAGCAGGCCATAGAAACGCTCTTGAGGACAGAGATGACGTAGCTGAAGACTTGACACGTGATGGGCTCCTGGACTCCGGCAGGGTAGTGGAGCAGAGACAGGGTGGGCACCAGGCAGCTGAGTCCCACCAGGAGGTCAGCGTAGGCCATGGTCTGGATGAAGTAACTGGTGGTGTAATGGTGCAGCAGAGGGGCACAGTGAAACACAAATATCACCGTGAGGTTTCCGGCGATAATGAGCACAGTCAAAAGTACAATGACGGCAGTCTCCAGGATGCAAGCCTCCAGGCCTTCGTTGAGCCCCCAGCCCAAGGGACAAGAGTGGTTTGTGGACCGGCCAGGAAAGAAGTCTCCATGGCTGCTGTTGGCAATGAGCACCGGGTCCGTTGTCACTTCAGACTGGTTCATTGTTCTGGATGTGATCCAGGTGGGTCAGGTTTGCGGTGTGCCACCCATAAGGCAGCTGAGGCAGCTGGTGTCAAATTGGAGAAGTGCCTGCTCCTTCCTTCCCCCCTCTTTACTGGGCGTCTGCGGCTCACTACTCGCTCTCTCTCTCTCTCTCTCTCTCTTTCACCTTCCTTTCACATAGCTGGGTCTCAATCAAATGAACACCGACTGGAGGAAAATCAATACAGCATCTGGGAGGATAGGACAGCCCGTTCAGCTCTCCTTTTCCAATCACTCATGGTTAGTGAAAGTAGTGGGTGGGTGGCAGTCAGGAGTAGGAAAAAAAAAAAAAAAGCTGTACTCCTTCAGCGTTAATACTGTGGCCAGCATCTATCCCAGAGGCAATTTTCCCTGCTGTTTTGTCTGCCGGTCTGTTGCCTCATCTCCTGATTCTAATGAGGGTCGCCACCAGGAGGCTGAGGGCACTCGATGTCCTCACAAGGGTAGAGAACACACTAAGCAGGAAACCATGCAATGGGTTTAAAACTTGAAGCAAAACATACTTCTCTCCTGTCTTTATAGATCCTCTGAAAAGGGGGGGGTAGCATATGGCTCCTATTTCACACGTAGAGATCCGATGTAATTTACTGGGTGCAGTTACCTTCCAAAAAATGTCTTTCAGGCAAAAATGTTCCTATGGACACATGATTCTTCTTAGAATACTATGTTGGTATATGGTAAAGTGTAGAGAGGAATATAATATCCTTTCCTGTGAGTCCATTCAGTCATACAATCAAAGTTTCAGTGTGCCATGGGTACAAGTGTGTTTACAGTCGAACAGCAGGCTTCCCTTATTTTGGAGGTCCCCTGCTCAGTGTCTGGAGCCCATGTATGCCCAGCTATTGTCTGAATCAAAACACAGACACAGACTAGAACAACATGGGGATCTCCGCAGGAGATAGTGTCACAGCTCTCTCAGCACACATGGTGCTGGGGGTGGGATGTGTTTACAAGGCATCCCTAGGCCTAGAATGAGGTAAAAACAAAGTGTTTCCATTCGTCTGGATAAGTTCTGTCATTTATAGTTTTTAAGCCAAATGTGCAAACTCGCTCCCCGATACTCTCAGCAGCAAGACGCAAAAATATAGATGAACATGAAAGTCCAGCAGCTGATGAAAGTGTTGGCTCCGGTACAGGCAGGTGAAAGGACTCTCCAGGAGCAATGTGAGGCCAGCTGAATAACACAGCGCTCCACTCACTTCGACTCCTCAGCAATCCTGTAGCAGACAGTTGCAGAGAGGGGTGTGGGGATCAATGGGCAATCCACTCGTTTATCCCGTAAACTTGTTTCTTGCATTTTTGATGTAGCAATCTGATACACTGGTGGTGGGGGGGAGGCTTATCACCGTCTCCTCAAGTGCGTAACTATGTTCCTCACTTGTACGTCTTCTCAAGTGTGCATTCTCTTTAATTGTAAAAAAAAAAAAAAAAAAAAAGGTCCAGCGTCCTACAGCCTTGCTTTTAACTCCTCTCTTAGTACATCTGTCGCTTTTAACAAAACACTGGCGGCGTAACAAAAAGGGAAATCCACTCTAGCAGCATAAAGAAAAGACCAAGTCCGAGTCAGAGTCCCAGTTTCCAGCACTGTCCTCTGTAGCCGTCCCCCCCTCTCATTCCGTTAAACAGGATAACCAGTGCTTTTTTAATAAATAAATCCTTGGATCCAGACCGCACAGAAAGAGATGAAAGCAATGCATCGGTAAGAAGCGGTAAGTAAGTGTAAAAAAATAATAATAAAAAAAAAAAGCGTGGAAAAAAAAGATGACTGCGCTGATGGAAATGAGTTAAATCTGCAGCGAGGGAAGTGAGGGGACGAATAGTCCCTCAGCCCTGGTGCAGTGAGAAGGAGAGATGCTGTGACTGGCTTACACTTCCCTCCCTCCCTCTCCACACTGTCTCTCTACCTCGCACACTCAGGCTCGCTCTCTCTCGACACACACAAACACACACACACACACACGCACAGTCATGAACCCTCCCTCTTCCTCGCTCCCTCCCTCGCTCGCTCGCTCTCCCTCGGCTTCTCGCTCGTCGCCCCACCTCCTCCCCTCCCAGCTGCACCTGAGGCTCCCCACCACATTATTCTGTCTCTCGCACTGGCTTTCTCCCAGAGGTAAATTTGGATACATTTCCTATCTACATATTACTTATCTTACACCGTCTATTTTCTATTGACTAGAGCCCTCGTCCCTCCCACCCTCCCCTACCTACCTCATTCATTCTGTCCATGCATCTCCCTAGCCTTGAAGGGCCAACACTTCTCACAAACCAAAAAAAACATGACATTGACATTGAGTAAACTGCAAATTTCTTTAATAAAATCCTGTAATTCAAGGTTCAAGGTCACTTTATTTGTACCCGTGGGTAGATTTGTTTTGCGGATAAGGTGATTGCTTTTGGCATTACAGCAAGACATACACTGAACCTGTTCGGCAGGTACTTGATCGAGCTTCCACACAGGACAAAAAGTGCTCAGTGTTCCCCCATTTATCAGTATAGCAGCATGGATAAGTCAAAGAATAAAATAAAATAAATAACATCAAATAAAAAAAACAAAAAAAACAAAAAAAACAAAAAACAAGATGCAATAAAATACAATAAACACCCAGAGAAGATAAAAACAGTCTGGGATAAAAAGCAGGATAAGAACATACAATTTAAAAATTTGACGTCACAATAATAATAAATAGAGCAAAGAAATAGAATAAAAAAACTAAAATAATGTAATGTTAACTTTCAGGGCTATATCGATAATGATAAAAAAGAACTTTAAGGTATACGAGATGATGTTCAACTGGAACTTGGCTCCTCTGTATAAAATTAGTCCTCTTCCTCATCCAGGCAGGCTTGAGACTCTGCTGGATACTTTATTTATTCTTTATTTAACCAACAGCTTAGCACAGTTATGCCTGCCCCTTAGTTACAGTTGCCAGGCATTTTCGGCCAGTTGGGAGCATCCTCTGGCCAGCAGATGATAAAGAGGATCAAATGACAGCAAAACAGCCAAGCAGTAGGGCGGATGAAAGAAACTGTCGAGCACCATTGCATGAGAATCTCACTACAAAGAAAAGAATCGGTCGCGTCTTTTGTTTTAACCGCTCGAGTCAATAAAGATGAGTCGGTTTGCAAGTTTACGAGATCATTTTAGAAACCGACCTCTACACCGGGCGTCTTTCTTACCGATCGCACAGGAGGTCTTGTTTCATTTCGCTACATGCATTTAGAAAGCAATGAGAACATTTTTAAAAGTGTCTCTGTGCATTGTAAAATAATAACGCAGGCTGAGCTGTGATGAGTCAGTAAGGGAGCAGTTAACACATAACGTCGCACCAGGCAATCAGTCTGTTCAATGGAAATATAATCCACACACAAAGTCACATAGCATATAAAACCATTGGACCCAAAGTGTATCTGGACAACAGCCAGAGAAGAAGCCTTGAGATTCACAGACAATAACTGAACCTAGACCTCTGATTGAGTGTCCTTGAGGAGGATGTAATAAGATGTAAAAAAAAAAAATTATACTGGAAAGGTGGCGTGCAGCCAATCCAATTCTTGGACAATGCTGGTATTTATACAGTATATAGGCTGTTTAACCCATAACAGTGACAGTTACCCAGACGGACTGAATATGAAGGCAGCAGAAGTTAGAATTTAACCTTGGTTGGCCAGTGCTGTGGGTATATGCGTAATTTTCACCATCATGTTGCAGCTTTCTACAGATATTAGAGGTGTGTATCAGCAAGAATCTGGCAATACGATACAAATCTCAATACAAGGATCACGATACGATATATCACAATATATCATGATACTGTTAAAAAGGCAATTTTTTGTTGGGTTTCTTTTTTAAAAATGATTATTTCCTGGAAGAATTTAATTACACCCAAAATATGCACAAATACTCAACACATTTTTATTTGATCACAACAGGATCTCATGCTATATCACAAAATGTTCCTGTGTTAAACCCAACGTTCTAATAGTTTTGGATTTTTCATTATAGTTTAGTTTTATTTAGTTTTTACTTTTTTTCTCTAATTCAGTTAGTTTTAATTCATTTTTAGAGCAGGTTTGCTAGTTTTTATTAGTTTCTTTTTTTTTCTAAATGCTTAGTTTTAGTTTAGTTTAAGTATTAGTTTTAGTTTTGTCATATCTTTTCTCTTCTTCACCGTCCTGTTCAAAATAAATCCCAGACAGGACTCTGCTGCTTTTTCCCCAACTTTAGTCTCCATGTTTCCAGGTAGAGTGGGGACCAGAAGACGAGTAAACAACAAGTGATGAGAAGTGATGGACCGTGAAGTACCGTTTGGTGCTGCTAACTAAAATTGCTTGAGCAAAATAAATCGTTTTCGTATCAATCTGACATTGACAAAGATGAAAACGAAGCAAATTTTTTCCATAGTTTTTATATGTTTTAGTTAGTTTTGTAAGCACACAATACAGTTTCAGTTAGTTATTGTTTTTTTTCTTTTAATTATAGTTTTTATTTATTTCAGTTAATGAAAATGGTTTTTCAATTCTAGTTTTCGTCAGTTCGTTAGTTTTCATTAACGATAATAACCTTGGTGAAACCTTAAATTGTTTTACGGACATTACAGATTAAGGTCCTGTTCAAATATTCATATTCTATTAGTTCGTAACTAAGATCAGAACATTATTTTTGTGCAAGCCCAACAAAGGAACTAAAATCTGCCTCTCTCAGACAGTAAAAAGTGCTTTTAGGATGCTTGAAATAACCATTATTTAACAAAACACTTGAATAATAATAAATAACAAAATAACAAAAAACAAAAACTAAACTGAACCCTCGCCATGTCTGCATTTGAATAAACACCAAAAAATATGGATACATTCATTCATTCATTTTCTGAACTCGCTTTATCCTCACTAGGGTCACGGGGGTCGCTTGGAGCCTATCCCAGCTACACAGGGGCGAAGGCGGGCTTCACCCTGGACAAGTCGCCAGTTCATCGCAGGACATATAGAGACAAACAATCACTCTCACATTCACACCTATGGGCAATTTAGATTAACCAATTAACCTATTAGTGCATGTGTTTGGATTGTGGGAGGAAGCCGGAGTACCCGGAGAGAACCCACGCAGACACAGGGAGAACTCCAAACTCCACAAACTCCACACACCGTCGACTGATGTTGGAATCGAACCCAGGACCTTCTTGCTGTGAGGCACGAGTGCTAACCACTGCACCACCGTGTCGCCCAATATGGATACAGTGATTTTTAATATGATTGTTAAGTTCTGACACACCTTTATTTTTCCCCCCTTTGTCTTTTGTGGGTTTTTTCTTATAATTATTACTTAACACTTTTGGGTGATTATTGCTTTCTCTGTTACTTTTTTTTGCCTTCATAACATTTTTGTGAAAATATTAGGTATTTAGTGTGTTTTTAGCTTACCGGCCGACAGGCCATAAGCTACTGTCGTCATGCGGCGTCCATTGGCGTCGTCTGTCATCCGTTACAAAAATTTCAATCGTCTTCTTCTCCGAAACTACAGTTCTGATTGACTTCAAACTTGGTATACAGCTTCTGTATGATGATGTCAACACAAAGTATTGAAATTATTTCAATCCGGATCTGATTCTGGATTTGGTGCGACTTTGGAAAATGTTCCCATTATAAGAGATAGGAAGTGGATTGATCCAATAAATCAGTATCAATGATATCAAGTTGGAATTTGAATTTTTTACAGATCTGATTGGAATATGACCAAAACATGGGCTATTTCTGTAACAGAATAAATACACAGAACTGGGTGATAATAAATGGCATCTGGATACATTTCCCAAAGCTTTGAATTTGGCCGGTAAGCTACAGGGCCATTGGTCCTATTTTTTTAATAGGTGGCCAATTGGTTTTCCCGCCGGCCCAAAGCCTAGTGCGCCGGCGTCCGTAGTGCGCACATTGAGGCACGCATTCGCTCCACTCCACGCAAGTTTCTGCACGCCAGTGGGGCTTTTGTTAGCCTTTTGTTAGCTTTCCTCTTTTTATTTGGCCAAGTGGATCTGGATGTCTTGTTTTTCACTTTTCTTTCGTTAGGACTTATTTTGTGGTTTGTTTTTTTGATAGGGTAGCGGTGTAAATGTAAATATTTTCATGTATTTACACTAAAACAAAGTATAATTTCACAAAAAAAGCGAATAACCTGAACAAATATGAACAACCTGAAATGTCTTAAGAGAAGTAAGTACAGTTTTAATAATATTCCGCCTGTTACTAAATGTTTTGTGTGTTTGTAGATCTACTGTGATCTGAAAGTTATAATGTACATGTGAAAATGATAAACTGAGGCAGAATCTTGTGAAAATTACACTTTTTTTTCAGTTTGTTAATGTAATTCACATCTTTTGAAAGGATAGTTTGTAGATGTGAACCTTTTCATAATGTAAATTTACTTTTTTCACTCTAAAACATAGAGAAAAGTTTGGAGTTGACATATAATAACATAATAATATATAAATTTTACTGGTCCAGCCCACTTCAGATCACATTTAGTTGAATACCTGACACTAAATCTGAGTCGCGGATAGAAGTGTCATCTATTTCTAGATGGTTTCAGATAAATTAACTCTCTCTCAATACCCAAAAATCTAATTTTATCATATTTTGTAACAAAAATAAGAAGTATAACAAGGAGAACAACAAAATATTCATAGATAACTTTGAAATAACCCAGGTTTCTTACATTAAATTTTTAGGAGTTGTTATAGAAAAATTGAGTTGGAAATCCCATATTGATCTTGTCTGTAAAAAAACACATGAAGTCAACTAGTATTTTGAACAGAGTCCGTTCATTGATAAATCATTCCTGTTTCTTGACTTTTTATTATTGCTTAATTTATCCTTACATTATTTATTGCAATTCTGTTTGGGCGGCAACCTGTCCCACGTATCTCAATAAGATTCTCCTAATTCAAAAGAAATTTTTAAGAATGATCAGGTTTTCTAAGAGACTCGACTCATCTGCTCCTCGTTTTTGTATTTTTGTAGAGCTGCACCATGAGTCAGAGCCATAGGAAGAACAATGGCTTTCCTGTTCATCTGAGACTGTTATTGTACAATGGAAATCTTGATGTTTTGTCAAATTAAACATACTTCCTGTACTGGCAAATGACATTGAGCTAACTTCCATTCATGTTACAATATATTATGTTGAATAATTTCTTAACTCTTTTGGTCAGGAATAGGATTTTGAGTTTGATTAACTTAAAAAAAAGTTGTTTAATCAATGATAAATTAATCTGGCTGCAATTGAGAAAATTAGTCCACGTAACCTAAAATGCTGAGTTGAATGGTTGGATAGTGGGGTTGATTTTACAACAGATTTAAAGTACAAATAACTTGTCTTTTAGTGTTTTCTACTTAATAGTTTAAGTTCAATACTTTTAGCATTAAAGTTGAACCTACTTAAACCAATTGATTAGTCGATCATTACTCAAATCATTTAAGTGCAATCACTTGCCTCAAATTTTTTGAGTAAACTCTACTTATCCGGGCTTACAGTATAAGTAAGTAAGTAAGTAAGTAAGTAAATAAATAAATAAATAAATAAATGTGGCCCCTGAACCAAAATGAGTGTGACACCCCTGATCTATGTTATCCAGTTTTAATTACTTACATTTAGAAAAGCACTGAAACAAAAACTGAGAGCTTATAGAGAGTGAAGACTGAAAAAAAAACAACAAAAAAAAAAAAACTTGTGGTCTACTGTTGTGCTGTCACTATGAAAGAAGCCAGTCAATGGAGGTCGTTCAGCATACTGCTCTTTACCATTGGAGGTGGACACTGATGAAAAACATGACCAGAAGGCCACCGTTAATAATTCATTCTGCTCCAAAACAAAGCCAGCGGGGCCACTTGGAAACAAAGGTGGAGGCTGATTCACCTTTCGCTGCTTCCCAGCATCCCACCCCTCCTCCTCCACCCCTGGGCTCCTGCTGACACCAGACACAACAGCGACGTGTCTGCATAAGCAGGGAGTTTACATCTGCATTATAGGTGTTTAAGCGTACTCACAGCAGCTAATAAGGAAGTAGAGGGTCCGTAAGAGCGTTCAAGGTGACTTTAACAGGACAAGGTGAGAAAGTAAATGAGTGAGTAAAGTTAAAATTCTGCTGCACCTTTCAGCAGACGGCCCTACACCAGTGGTTCCCAACCTTTTTTGGCTCGTGACCCCATTTTAACATCACTAATTTCTGGCGACCCCAGACATTCAAAATACAGACTTTTTTTTTTTTTTGGTGCTAAAATTAATTTGTTTTTGATCATGTAATAGTTTGCTATACTATAAACGTTAATTTTAGTGGACATTTAGTCTATATAATGTATATTATTGTAGACAGAGGCAGAAAAGCCAGGTGTAGATTACTGCACAAAGGGAGAACTGGATTTTCCTTGGTCAGGATATGTACAGTCAGTCCAGCTTGGATTTACAAGGCTGACAATTAATACTGAACAAACAAGAACTCAAACTATGAATTATGAAAGAGCTGCAGCATCTGAAACTGACCACAATGAACATTTGACAGATAAACAGAACCACAGTGCTGCAGTTTCAGAGTTTGTCATGTCTTTTATGTATTGTGATTGTCTCTGTCAACTCACCAAATATTTTTATTATTAGCATGTTTTTATTTATTAATGTTTTTTTTATCAGTTATAAGAAATGTCAGGTGACCCCATTTGAATTCCAGGTGACCCCACGTGGGGTGATCCCAAGGTTGAAAAATACTGCCCTACAGGGTACTGAGTCCATAAAGACCACAGGGAAATGTTAGAAAATGAAGAATTCCATTTTAAAAAAAAGTAAAATATGACTCCTTGAAGACCAAGGGCCACATACAGCCACATTTGATCTCAAGTAGGTCAGACCACTAAATTAATAGATAAGAAAGAGTGTTCTTATTGTTTTAGTGAAAAAAAATTGTGCAATTGTATCAGTATTTTGCCTCAGTTGATCATTTACACGTGCATTACAACTTACAGATCACAGTGGATCTACAAATACACAAAACATTTAGTCACAGGCAGAATACTGGTCAATTTGCACTTATTTTTAGGTTGTTCATGGTTGTTATTTACATTTTTGTAAAAAGATAGTTTATCATCGTGAAATTTTACTTTTCACAGCAGCTAATAAGGAAGTAGAGTGTTCAAGGTGATTTTATCAGGACAAGGTGAGAAAGTAAATGAGTGAGTAAGTTTAATTCTGCTGCGCCTTTCAGCAGAAGGCCCTACAGAGCACTCAGTCAATAAATTTAATCAATAAAACCATAACAATGACAAACTATGACAGTGCACACAATGAACACCGATGCACAGAATGTCAGAAGCTTTTCAGACAAGTCCACACTGCTGACCTACATCTGCACTCAAAGGTTATTCAAGAAGCTGATGAACTGGTCACACTTGTTCTTAAAGGTCCAGCGTGTAACATTTCGATGGGTTTAGGAGGCTCTAACACAGAAATTAAACAGAACACCTCCTCATGAATGCATTTTCATTAGTGTACAGTCGTATTAAAATGAGAATCATTGAGCGTTGCCATGTTTCTACTGTAGCTTGGAACAGACTCAGTCTTTTTCTTTAAGTCCAGTCTAGCGTTAAGGCGCCTCACCATATCCCCTTTACTAAAAACTCACAACAGACAACGTACTAAACACAAGTCACTTTTCCATTGACCCTCAAATTGTGCGAATATAACTTGGCCATAAAAATTGACCTAATGGAAAAAAGACAATTTTGCCAAAACTCTTGTTTTTCGATTAAAAGTTTTTGCGCTGGCAAGAGGTGGTTTTTCGGGTGTAGCGCAAATGGTATATCACGCAAAACTGCAATGGAAAGACCTTTTTCCGCACCTAGAGTCACTTGAATAAAAAAATAAACAGATGTTGACAGACGTTGCAACAACCGAAGAAGAAGAGTTTTAAAAGAAACATGGTGCGGTATGTGTGGACACACCAGAAAACGAACCATTTTAGAATTTAGTAAGAGATAGAGGGGTAATATATGATAATAATAATAATGAATATATCTGTAAATCAACATGATATTTACAATCACTGCCATGTTTATGGAATGACTTCTCGTGTCATGTCGTAATAATAAACAAACAAATCATCCCATTTATGATTTAATGGAAAACCCAACATTACGCACATCTGTTTTTTTTTACATTTAATAAATATTGCTAAAGATTTGCACATATGTCCAATATAAAAGCGACTGGAGATAAGCCTTGACCCACACTGATTAAAGTTAAACTTCTCAAATATATTTAATAAAAAGATGGTGTGTTTTGAACCGGAGATAATCCAGAATATTACAGTATGAAAACACACAAGACAAGTTTAATGATAAACCAAACTGACCAGCAGGTGGCGACGGTAAATATAGAAATAATAATAAATAAACATAATACATAAACAAACTAGAACCACTCGGAGAGCGCAGACCTCCGCCAAGGCTGATCAGTGGGCCCCCCCGTGGGCCCCCCCACCCCCGATCACCACCAAAATTTAATCATTTCTTCCTTATCCCATTTCCAACAAACCCTGAAAATTTCATCCAAATCTGTCCATAACTTTTTGAGTTATGTTGCACACTAACGGACAGACAAACAAACAGACAAACAAACAAACAAACAAACAAACAAACAAACCCTGGCAAAAACATAACCTCCTTGGCGGAGGTAATCATCGCATTTGTATTTAATGGAAAAACAGACATTACACACTTCTGTTTTTTCCACATTAATTAAATATCGGTAAAGTTTTGCGCAGATGTCCAATGGAAACGCAACTACACGCCGACTCCGGGGTTTCTGTTGGTTTTTAGAGGACTTTGGCGATGTTTAGGTTCTAGCATTTTCTCTAGAGTTGTGGAAGACTTGCATGATGCATGGTTAAAGATTCTGGATATTCATTTGTGCCCAAAAAAAAAAAAAAACTGTATTTTTTTTAATCAAATAAATGAATTACATTTTTTCTTATCATATATGTACAAAATATGACAAAAATATAAAAAAATAAAACTTACTTCAGTTCCCAGGGGACCAACTGGAACAATCAGAGAATCCAGGATCATTTTAGTAAGTTTTTATGCTCTCCACACTGAATTTTACATGAATTTGGATTAAGCAGTGCCAAAAATGGCTCAGGTGCAGCTAACCCTTAGAATCGTATGGAAACCTCGTATGGACTTTAAAAGGGACCACCCTCGTTTTCTTCAATTTCTTGTTCATTTTAATGCCTGGTCCAACTAAAGGTACATTTGTTTGGACAAATATAATGAGAACAACAAAAATAGCTCATAGTAATTTAACTTCAGAGCTGATATCTATCCATTTAACATATTTTCTTGATAATAACCAAAATCACTTCAGTTCTTCCATCAATATCTATGTCAGTGTACTGACAAAAACAGTGCTTTTAGACATTCCAAGTTTTCTTTTCTGCCTGTTTTAGTCACATGATACACACAGGAGTTAGGACTGGATTGTATAACCATTGTTTTTAATGACTTTTGGTGGTCTAATAATTTTTTTCCCAACTGTAAATCTATCCACGATAATTGTTAGACAGTCGATACGAACTCATTTTGAGCTACATGAACCTGATAGTGGCAGAATAACGGTCAGAGAATCTATTTTTTCCCACAAAACTCCACCTAGTGAATGAAAATGACCCCATATGAACTCTGGATGGTAGACAGAACATGGACATTTGGAAGACCATCAATATGAAAAAAATTTTAACTCAATCGACCCATTATCGCTGGATTTCTGTCCAAAAAACTGATTTTCAACTAAAGCACCTCCATGTGGATGACTTATAATCCTCATAGAGAAGCTGAACTCCATAGGGTTCTTCCATAAGGGGTCCACTATGTTGGTTATCAAGGGAGAAGAAATCCAACCAAATCTGTCCTAGTATTGTGTTCACACCAAGAACATTTGGCGGTGTTAGGGAAGAACCATTACATCCCCGAAACTCGATGTAATGAATGAATCTTTAAATGGTGAAGAACACTGGATCAAACTGTGAAACCTTGTTTGTTCAAAACCTGGACATGTTTTAGATCAAAACACTAAACAGGAGAACTTAAATAATGCTCTTTCATTCACTAAAGACACACAAGATCATGCTCATTTCTTGACAATTGTTCTTTCCCAGTAAATAGTGTAATTAGTGGAATAATACACACTTTGGGCAAAGAATAGGGAACAAACAAGATGCATACAAAACAGACATGCCAACACCCAAACGCTGAAACTATTAATTAAATCCAACTTTTGGAAGGTTTGCAATCACTTTGGCACGTTCTTTCCCATGTGGGCGCCAATGAAGAGGAAGAACGAGTGTGGACAGCATTGGGAATCAGTGCTTTCATAGTAGATCATGTAAAAAAGTGGTTTTGTAGACTGACCTACATGGATACATTCACTCCAGACTTTGTAAAACAGCATGTAGTGACATTTACGCATTTTAACCCTTAGAGGTCTGAGCCTATTTAGGCCGTTTTTAAGTACTTTTGATTTTTGCCTTTGTATACTATATAAAGAAGTGTTTATTATACCAATGTTTGGTGTCTGTTTTTTCGGTGCAACTTCATTTGTCTCATCTGCCTGTTATTTGTTCACTTTAACCAACTATATCAACACAAAAGGCCAAAAAACACGCAAAAAATGTAAAATCCGATTTGAAAAATTCATATAATTTATTGCATAAATAACACACAGATGCTTAACGAACCTTTTCAAAAACTTTAAAAGTGAATATTGGTTCCAAATATCAGGTACATAAAATCAAAATTGTAATAAATTAAAACTATGCTCAAATATCTGACATAAAAGCATAGGCGTTTTCTCCGGTTTTCTCACACCTCCCCTGGTCCTTTGGTCCTTTCTGTTTTGTAAAAGGACAAAAAATGACGAAGATATGGTCAGAAATATACCCCCCCACCACCTCATTTTCATACTTTTATTCACGTTTGTTTGCTCTGAGTTCAAACAGTCATATCTCTGGTTGTATTTACTCCATCAACATCAAATAAAAAGTGGGAGAGTGTTTCAAGTCCACACTTTTTAATGCAATTATCCCAGTAGTCTACGAGACCAACTTCCGACGCTACAACATGTTGAATATATCATGTGACCGTGGACCCATAAGGGTTAAAATTCAGTTTGTAAGGACCGGTGTCAAAATGTGATAGCAAAAAACATTTGTCAAATAAAAAGTTAAAAAAAATAAATAAAATAAAGTGTTATGACATTGTTTGGGGGTAATGAAATTTTATTTTACTGCCGATTTAATGACAAACATAATGTGCAATAACTTGTGGGAAGGCACCAAGTCAAATATAAAGAAAGGCTCTCACTCACTGAATGTAATAAAGCAGCAGATTTCATTTATGTTGAACATCCTGAATAGAAAAACATATCTCTATCATTTTCACCTCCAGTGCGATATCACCACGTGCACTGCATACGGCGCCGCTTCCAGCGAATGGTAAAAAGGAGCGCTAAAGGTCAAAGGCAGGCTGCCTCCTGAAATCACCATCTATCATCTTCATTTAATCTCACGCTACATGTCAGTGAAGCCCAGTCTGACCGCTCAGGTTCAGATATTTATATTCATTATTCCGCAGCGCCTATTGTCCTTGCACCATGTAGGTCAGGATGTAATGTACTGTACGTCACTAAAGTAACCTGGAAAGGCTGAATGGAAACAATCACTTCTGTTTTGTGTTGATTTTTTTTTTTTTTTTTTCGTTAAAGAAAAACCACATGACAGGATTGTTGAATAAATGATCATGAGTGTCTGGCAAAGTGGGACAAGAACACTATATATGCTTTTACTTTACTAATAGTTTGTTATTTTGTGTTTTCTTTTAAGTGTTTTTTTTTTTTTTTTTTAATGCAATGAACGTTTTTCCCTCTGTGAGCTTTAAAGGGCTCATATTTCTCTAAACTCACTTTTCTTAGTCTGTGGTTCATTTATTTGTGTATTTGGACTCTAATAGTTCATACAGTTTGAATTTGAACCCTCCAGATTCTGCAAAGCTATCTTTATATTCATTCTGGCAAAAATCAAATAGATTTCTTCAACCTGTTTGAATTCCTGCTTAATTCTTTACATTTTATAACTAGTTACGTCACGACATTTGCACATATAAGGTCCAGACTTCTGATAAACATTTCTCTGAGTACGACATAATTGTTTATCAGCAGCAGCGGTTGGAGTAAAAACTGAAAATATGTCCAAACTTGGAGCCAATTACCTAAAATGTTCAGTCGTTGGTTGAACGGGACAGAGCAGCACAGCTGACAACCTGGAGGGGGCGGAGCCTGAAGTGGCTCATGTGCATTTAAAGGGCCAGCGCTCCAAACCACCTTTCTGGTTTCATTACTCAGAAATAGGGTTGAAGATGGACCTGTGGAGTTGAATGAATGAAGAATTCAGAGCCAAGCAGAGCATTTACAGTTTATGGAGACCACAGGGAAATGTGGGAAAATGAAGAATTCCATTTTTAAAAAAAAAGCAAAATATCACTCATTTAAGACCAGGGGCCACATACAACCACATTTTATCTCAAGCAGGTCAGACCAGTAATTAATAGTATAACAAGTGTTCAGAGAACGCAAACCTCCGCCAAGCACCCCAAACAGTGTGCATGTGTGGATCGACTATTTCTTTTTAAATTCAACAGTTTCCAGGTTGTTCCATACAGCAGAAAAAGTTGAAGCTTGGTACCAGTCATGTGTATGTCAAATTATATTCAATTCCAATCAATATTTGTTGAGTTAAAATGAAAAATGTGTGGTAAATGGGGTTTTCAATGTTAAATGTAAATGTCCACAGAGTCCACATTCCACAGTGGATGTGGACAATTTTGTGCCAGATACAAGATATTGTTCTAAGCTACGGGTGGATCAAATTGGAGGCTAATCGGAGTCGTTTTGAATTTTTTTATGAATTTTCGAAAATTGCTCAATGATGACAAATAGGAAAATTGTAGATTTTGTGACCTTGCTGTGACCTTGGACTCTGGCCTACTTGGCCCAAAATTTAATGGATTGGTCCCAGGGCCTAGGCCTATCTGTGGGTACGATTTGGTAAAGATGGTTGGAATAGTTTTCCTGTAAAGTGGCTAGCAAACAAACAAACAAACAAGCAAATAAACAAACACAGAAAGCAAAGTGATCACAATACATCCTGGCAGTGGTAATAATTTCTAAATAAAGAGTTTTCTCTTTGTTTTAGCGTAAAAACAAAAATGTGAAATTGTATCAATATTCTGCCTCAGTTTATCATTTACGCATGTTCATTAAAACCTACAGATCACAGTGGATCTACAAATACACAAAACATTTAGTAACAGGCAGAACATTGGTAAAATTTGCACTTATTTTTAGGTTGTTTAGATAATTTACATTTTTGTGAAAAGACAGTTTGTCATCATGTAATTTTGCTTTTCTCACACTAAAACAAAGACAAAATTTTGGAGTTGTCATTATTTATAAGTTATGTTATTATTTTACAGGTCTGATCCACTTCAGATCATATTGGTCTGTATGTGGCCCTTGAACTACAATGATTTTGACACCTATGACTATTAATATCTTCAGTGTAATTCTTCCATTTCACAGATGCATCCTGCGGACCAGAGTGGAACGTTTGGTGAGCCGGTTTTAGCCCACAGGCCGCATGTTTAACACCCCTGATTTAGACAAACAATTCTCACACATTTATTACATTACAGAGATACAAACTGCTCCATTAAATAAGAGGAAAATCACAGTAGTACTCCAGTTTTGAGGCTACAGTGGCTGTGAGGACTAAACCACAGCAGTGTTGTGACCAGTGAATGCAGTGTGGGCTGCATCTGCCTAATCCGAGCTGTCATATCAGTGTCAGCACGGCTACGAGGTTATGCTAATGCAAACAGTGTACAGTATGCACTCACTACCAGGATATATTCATTCAGCAGTAACAGCTGGTACAAACTCGCCTGTTTATTCAAGCTGCAGGAGCTGAAATCAGAGAAAATAGTTCCAATGGCCCTGTATGTCAGCATCATGTTCTATCAAGAATCAATAACAGGTTGAATTTGTGAGGTTGTCAGGTTCCAGTCCTGTGGTCTGGATGCAGATCGATGTAACTATAGAAGTGGGCGGGACTTTCACTGGAGGAGAACTCAACTAATTCAATCAAAGTCCAGATATGACTTCTATCAGTGATCAATAGGAACTATATTGACATCTGTAGCCATTTACATGTTACAAACCATCAGAATATGGACCATTATAAGTAAAGGCAAATTAGTAATATTTCAAAAATTCGTCAACAAATAAAAATAATAATAAAAATTTTGTAAAACCTTGAAGAAACTTTGTAGACATTTTCCCCGAGGAAGATACATTAAAATGAATCCGACCAATAGTGTTGGGAAAAGAAGACTGTTGAAATGTAGAAATTAGTGAGCTTGAGTTTGACCCTTCAAGGTCACTCAAGGTCAAAGGTCATGGACCCAAATGAAAGTCCATATTTGACTTCCTATCAGTGATCAATAGGAACTATATTGATATCTGTAAGCATTTATACGTTATAAACCATTAAAATATGCACCAATATAAGGAAAGGCAATTTTTTTTATAATTTCAAAAATTTGAAAAAAAAAATCAGAAATCTAAATTTCTCAAAACTGTGGACAAACTTAGTAGACATTGTCCCAAGGAAGATACATGAAAAAAATTGAAATGAATCCGACCAGTACTTTCAGAGAGGATTGTTGAAATCTAGACATTGATTTTGAATTTGACCCTTTACGGTCATTCCAGGTGGTACTTTCACTGGAGGAGAACTCAGCTAATTCAAAGTCCATACATGACTTCTATCAGTGATTAATTGTAACTTTATGCCACGTTTCTACTATGTGGAACCAGCTAAATTCGACTCGACTCAGGTACCAGATACTATTCTTGGAGACCGTTTCCATTACAGGATACTACCGACTTTCGAGTACCTGGACGCCTGCTCAGAGAGTTGCTGGTAAACTCGCTTCCCGCGTGTTGCCCCGTCAACCTCACGCTGAATTTTTTCGTCGGCCTCCAAAGACAGAAATGTCTGAACCTCCTCGACTGACCACAGTGTAGTTTTACGGGCTGCCATCATGTGGATTAACCTACTGGTATATTTTACTTTTTGCACAGTGCACAGTGATGATGCAGTGATGCAAAGACCAAATCTATGGAATAATCTACGACCTGAACTTTAATCAACATCTTCTTAATCATCTGAAAAGGACTGTAATTCATAAGAAAAATTTAAGGCTGTATGTCATTTGATTTGATGATTTGTAACGTGATTTGCATTTTTATTGTTTTTACTTTAGTTTTTTAATTCAGTTATATTGTATTTTTAATTTTTTTTTTTCTTGAGTATTGTTCATTTCCGGGGAGGTACTCATATAAGCCTTTATTGGCTTCTAACCTCTCCTGCACAGCGATGTTACTTGTTTGAATGTTGGTTTTTTTTTCATTTTCTCTTGTCGTTTTAATAAAAAAATAAATAAATAAAGACAACTCTCTGACCAATCAGTGGTCTGCATTGTTTACACATCACGTTTTAGTGTCTCTTCACCCGTTTTGGAACATCAGCCAAGCGGATACCAAAACACTAGTACCAGGTACCAAATTCCAGGTTCTTTTACGTAATGAAAACGCAAAAAGCCCGAGTCGAATCGAGTCAAGCCGGTATCACGTAGTAGAAACGCAGCATTAGTGATATCTGCAACCATTTACACGTCATACACCATTAAAATACAGACCATTATAAGTAAAGGCACATTCATAATCAAAAACTCCAATATCAAAATTTGTCAAAACTGTGAATAAACTTTTTTAGACATTGTCCCAAGGAAGCTACACATAAAATCTGAAACAAATCCGACCAGTAATGTTGAAGAAGAAGACTGTTGACATGTAATGTTTGACCCTTCAAGGTCAGTCAAGGTCAAAGGTCATGGACCCAAATGAAAGCCCCCATACATTCCTGAAAACTATAAAAATTTGATAGATATTGAATTAAATATTGAATAAATACTTCATTGTTTTTGCAAGAACTGAGGATTAATGCATGACATACTGCAGATAATTCACATTTAACAGTAAAGCACCATCAGTGTTCAAAATGATGATCTTAATTTATACATCTGAGGGTATTTCAACATGCCATCGTTGTTTTCTTGTCTCAGTATTATTATCCTTGAAGCTTTGTTCACTGTGATATTCATGCAAATAAAGCGCAGTGAAGTCAAATCAAATAGAGGAGACCTGTGTGTGGCGTCCACTGGGGTTCTGATACAGATACATGAACAGGAGCCTGGAAGCTGCATTATGGACCCACACCGGGCCAGGGTGGGCCTGCTGTGAATAGACCTATATTATAAGGAGGGGAGAGTGTCAGGAATGGTGTTTACCTGTGTTGTGATTATACCATGAACTGTGTGTGTGTGTGTGTGTGTGTGTGTGTATGTGAAAGGCCATGATTGACAAGTTCTGAGATATGGAAGTAAATCTGTGTCATCAGATTAGTAATAATACAAACACAAATACAAAACATAGGGAAAAAAATAAATAAAACAAAAATTTAAAAAAATAGAATAATAGAAAAAAGAACAAAATTGATGCCAAAATTCTTTTCGTTCACGTTCCACATACAGACCATTTCCAATTAAAGTGCATCAGACCAGTAAAACACTGTCATAATAACGTATAAATAAAGAAAAATCCCAATTTTTGTCTTTGTTTTGGTGTAAAAATTTAAATTACACAAAACTCTTTACATTCACAAACTATCCTTTTACAAAAAATGTGAATAACCTGAACAAATATGAACAACAGGAAATGCATTAAGAGAAGAAAGTGTAATTTTAACGATATTCTGCCTGTTATTAAATGTTTTGTGTATTTGTAGATCTACTGTGATCTGTCACTTTTAATGAACGTGTAAATGCGAAACTGAGGCAGAATATTGTTAAAATTGAACTTATTTTTATCAAAATCTTTATTTTCATTTTATTTTTCTTAAACTCTTCAGGTTATACTGGTCTACAATTTTTTAGAAATGATTTGCTTCAGAGATTAAATGTGCTAAATGTTACGTAATTTAATAAGATTAATTGGAAAATAAATGACAAAAGTGCCGGTTTGCTGATGTTTTCAAAGTATATGATACAGTGTTATTACACATATATATTGGTTTATGTACATTTATATAATAGTTTTAGAAATCTTCCACTAAATAGAACCTGTAAAGTGAATGTATTCTAATGTGCAGACAGTGTTTGGAAGTAGATCTTGTAGCTCTGAGACAAATATTCCTTTGGAGTCAAACCCATTCTCTCGTTAATTCTTGAGTTTCACATTTTGACCCAAGGCTGTATCTTGGAAAGTTCAGCCAACCAGCATTTTTGACTTGATTTTTTTTTATCAGTGACTCTCATGTGGTAAAATTTCATTACTTTTATTCTGGAAGCATTTTCCTTGTAGACCAGTGTTATTCATGCTATTCACATTTTGAAGGTAACTGTATAGATGTAAACACTTTCAGAATGTAATTTTACTTTTTTCCATGATTATTCTACTGGTCCGGCCCATTCGAGGTCATATCGTGCTGAATGTGAAACTAAAATGCCTTTAACACCCCTGCTGTAGGGTAATTATTTGCTATATTGACTTGTGAATTATTTGTGGTATTAACTTTTGTTTCTTTGTGTTTGAGTTACTGGGCATGGCTGGTAGGAGGTATGTTCCTGGTTCAGCAACAGAAGTAAGTGAGAAACGAAGCCTGTTAAACATTAGCCCCAGTTCATCCGACTGAACCATGGGCTGTGGTTTAATAGGATGGATTCAGTTTTCGTTTGTGCGGCTACACTGGTCTGAACAGGCTACGCTTCATTCTGACGTCTGTTTGATATTCATTTCTCTCTCTTGGAACACTGATGTGGAAACTGTCGAAAGACACAGTGAAAACTACAAGGGCATACAGAATATGAAACAGGGAATGCATTTTCAGTTTCTCAGGCTAATGCCAGGAAATACACACATCCCAACATGCTAGCATAGCAGCAGATGCATGTGTGAGTAAGCATGTAAAGAAATATTAAACAAGTGGGTCCAGGCACAACACACGGACTGTAGCTTATTTTGGCATCGATCCGGCTGATGTCGTCACGTCTATGCATGTGCTGATGTCAACATAGACATAGACAGCATAGACCACAGGTGTCAAACATGCGGCCCGGGGGCCAAATCTGGCCCGCCAAAGTTTCCATTCCGGCCCGCGGGATGAAAGTGCAAAAATAAACCTGAACAGTCCAGGTTGTCCAAATCATTTTGGTTCAGGTTCCACATACAGACCAATGTGATCTATAGTAAAAAATAACAACACAATAACCCATAAATAATGACAACAACAAATTTTCTTTGTGAAAAATTATGTAGAAAAAAACTAAGGGAAAAAAGTAACATTACACTGTGAAAATATTTACATTTACAAAACTATTCTTTCACAATAAAACACAAATAAATACATTAAAAAAAACAAAGATCAACAAACTGAAATGTACAATTTTAACAATATTCTGCCTGTTACTAAATGTTTTGTGCATTTATGGATCCACTGTGATCTGGAGTTGTGTTAATAATGATAAGAGATGTAATATTGTGGAAATTGTTCAAATTTTAGTTCCAAACTCCAAAATTTTAACAATATTCGGCCTGTTACCAAATGTTTATGTAACATTGTGTGTAAATGTACATGTATAAATAATAAATTGAGGCATAAAATTGTTCAAATTGCACTACTTTTTCCAAATGAAATTTGTGTTTTTTCAGGTTATTCACATCTTTTTTGTAAAATGTAAATATTTCCATAATTTATTTTTTTTTGTACTAAAACAAAAAGAAAAACTTGGATTTGTCATTATTTATAGGTTCTTAAGTCATTATTTTACTGGTCTGGCCCGCTTGAGATCAAATTGGGCTTTCAATTCATAAATGTGATCTAACAAAGGCAAAAGGCAAATATTAAACATATATGCTTTTTATGCTGCTTGTAATTGGGATGAAGTAAACATCTGTTGAGTATTTTAACATAAAATTATTTGATTATGTCGAATTAAAAACCACACCCACGAACACTGGCTGAATAACAAAAATCTGAACACCACACAAGGGTTAAACCAAGTAAAATATAATATGCTAAATATATCAAATAAAATAAAATACAAGGCATTGTTCAGGGGAAACCAAAGAGGCTACTAAAGTATATAATATGTGTAATTCACCGTCATGGCTGCAGCAGTTGTTTTAAAGGTAGAATCTGGAGTTGTGTATTCATAAGCAGCTATGTTCAATTATCCAAATAGCAAGTACTTAATGAACTACAACACAGTGTTAAGACACAAAGTATAAAGAGACAGCATCGCCATGGTGATAACTTCCACAGACCCGTGTAGATTATGAAGCGTGGGTGTCGTATTATTCCAACCAGGCTTTGTGTTGATACTACATTTGATTACATTGACATAGTGTGCAGTCTTAAAATGTCACTGCTAAGCTCGTTACGAATCGGGCTTTTTTTTCTCGTCTTCAGTAGGAATTCCTGTAAAATGGACGAGCTCAAAAGTTTGCACATTTTCAATTTCGGAAAAACAATATTATTATTAAACTTAACCGTACTTCAAAATATGGCTTTAATTACCTTTAAGCTGCAGTCAAAACACAACACTAACAGGACAGACCATATGGGTTATGGCCGTTTTTGTATATTCTGAAAAGTATGCAGGGATGTTTTTGTCTACATGATATCTGATGTACAATCCTCCTGCATGTTCAGGTAAGTATGCATCAGTGAACGGTGATTTGATACAATGCTCGACAAGAAAAAGGAATCTGATCTGATTAAGTGGACTATATCAAATGCATATTCTCTAAGCCCTTCCCCTTAATATAGCCTGGAGAAAACAGCAGGATATTACACCTAAAAGGCAGATTAT
Source organism: Sphaeramia orbicularis (assembly GCF_902148855.1). Classification (NCBI taxonomy): domain Eukaryota; kingdom Metazoa; phylum Chordata; class Actinopteri; order Kurtiformes; family Apogonidae; genus Sphaeramia; species Sphaeramia orbicularis. The sequence continues at coordinate 5,548,991 of NC_043960.1, forward strand.
GAAAAAAAGTTACTAGATATATTTAATTGAATCGCTAATGCTAAGCTAAAGGCTACAAAATAATGTGTTGTATAAACCATTTGCTTAAATGGTTTATACAACTCAAGTGAACAAACACAATGACACAGGAAGGAACATATATAGTGACCAAACCAAATAAAATAAAAAAAACAAGGGCAAAAATAAGATTAATGTTACCTTTAACTAAATATAAATCCAACCTGGAACAAACAGAGACAGTTTGGTGAATTTATTTAATGTGTTGAGTTTATAAAGTCATTAAAGTAATGATAATTTAAAAAAAAAAAAAGAGTCAAGAATAGCATTATAAAAACAGTAACATTGGTAAAGGTTAAAACATATCCAGTAATGTTGGGTTTGTAATTAACGCTTTATAAAGTTAATTTTATGTGTGGATCACATGACCAGAGCAGAAATGCATTATGGGTTAATGCGAGATGAACACAGAGACATAACAGCTCCAAGATACAACACATGGTTCAACAGGCAAAAAATGGTCAATTATATTTATCATTTGTGCTTTATTTAATATTTCTTGACATACTAACCCACACATGCATCTGCTGCTATGCTAGCATGTTGGACCATGTCTATTTCCTGGCATTAGCCTGAGAGGCTGTCAGAGACTGAAAATGCATCGTCTGTTTTATATTCTGCATCTCCTTGTTGTTGGAATAAAGTTAGTTTCATGCAGTCGAGATCAGTGATTCTCAACTGGTGGGTCGCATACATGTTTTCAGTGGGTCACGGGTCACAGAAACGCACTTTTAATTTTTAACCTTTAACACTTTTCAGTTTTGGTTAAAATATACCTAACTGAGCGTTAAAGGGAATATTTCCATACTTATTGTTGCCACCTGCTGGTCAGTTTGGTTTATCATTAAACTTGTCTTCTGTGTTTTCATACTGGGATATTCTGGATTATCTCCGGTTCAAAACACACCATGTTTTTATTAAATAAATTTCAGAAGTTTAACTTTTATCAATGTGGGTTGTGGCTTGTTTCTAGTCGCTTTTCCATCAGACATCTCCACAACATTTTACTGATATTTACTAAATGTCAAAAAATTATTATTATTATTATTATTATTATTATTATTATTATTATTATTATTATTATCATTATTACGGCGAGATGACATGAGAAGTCATTCCATAAACACGGCGATAAACGTAAATATCGTGTTGATTTACAGATATATTCATGATTACCTCCACCAAGGAGGTTATGTTTTCATGGGGGTTTGTTTGTTTGTTTGTTTGTTTGTTTGTCGGTTAGCAAGATAACTCAAAATGTTATGGAAGGATTTTGATGAAATTTTCAGGAAATATTGATACTGGCTTAAGGGACCAATGATTAAATTTTGGTGGTGACCCAGGGGGTGGGGGTCCGCCTTGGTGGAGGTCTGCGCTCTCTGAGTGCTTTTCTAGTTATTATATATTAACCCTCTATCCCGTACTAAATAAAAAAATGATTCAGTTTCCTGGTGTGTCCACACATAACGCACCATGTTTGTTTTAAAACTCTTCTTCTTCGCTTGTTGTAACATCTGTCAACATCCGTTTTGTTTTTTATTCACGTGACTCTAGTTGCAGAAAAAGGTCTTTCCATTGCAGTTTTGCGTGATATTCCAATTGCACTACACCTGAAAAACCAACTCTTGCCAGTGTAACAACTTTTAGTCAAAAAATGAGACTTTTGGCGAAATTGTTGTTTTTTCTTTAGGTAAATTTTTATGTGCAAATTATATTCGTGCAATTTCAGGGTCAGTGGAAAAGTAGCGATTTAGAGGTGATCATGGGTCCTGGATCCAGACCAGCTGAGAACCACCGGTCTAGATAACATCCTCCAAAAGTCTGGTTCCGCCTCAGGTAAATATTAGCTAATGTAAAGCTGAGAGAAGACCAACTGTTTTTGCGACACAATCTCCTTTGTTTCATTCAGTGCGAGGCTATCTGCGGCCCACTGAAGCGGAACCGCTCCGTGGCTTCCGATTACAGCCGTCGTACCTGTGAAGAGATCGTGACCTCTGTTAACTCACTGCCTGGGCTGTGAGTGAAACTGCTCTTTGGAAACAGTGGCTTGGAAATAGCTGGCCGGGCTTTTTTAAGCTGTGGGTTCAAGCGTGGTAACACACCTTGGGCTTGTTCGGCTCTGGGGAGACGAAAAGGTTGTTCAAATGTCACTAGCAAACCGCCCCCCCCTCCAAACCTCCAGCTCAAACACAGCGCTGCGCCAGCCGAGAAAAGAGTTATTTGTGAATGCCTCAGATGCCCCGAGGCCACGGTGTGTGTGTGTGTGTGTGTGTGTGTGTGTGAGACGGCGTGTGTTTGTGACTTGGTGTGTGATGACTGTAAATGAGAGCAGTACAACACAGAACATGACACTTGCGATCTCTGATATGAAGCCGACCTGCCATGGGCCATATGCTGCTAAACGCTCACTAAGTCTAACCCGGTGCTTCTCACCTTGGGAACAAATCCACCAAGAGGTCACCACGTAATTTTAGAGAATACCAACGTGATTTATAGGTTCGGAAAATAATACAAACAGAAGGTCAATATTTTTTTCCCCTGTGAACTAAACACGAAATACACGGAGCGAATCAAATTAACCGCTTTGATCAACTGTTCGGCTCCATGCACGCAGCTGGTGTCGCTGAATTATGAGAATAAATGAGTACACGTTTGTTTCCACAGGTACCGTCTGTAATACCAGGCCTCTGCACACTTCATTTTACTGCTGTGTTAACACTAGAATAAGACGGGGGTGTCAAAGTCATTTTAGTTCAGGTTCCACAGTCAGTACATTTTGACCTGAAATGGACCAGACCAGTAAAATAATAGCATAATGAAAAAAAAAAAAAAGAAATAATAATAACAATAATAATAATAATAATGACAATTCCAACTTTTTCTCTTTGTTTTTGTGCAAAAAAATTATGAAAATATTTACATTCTTTATGAATAACCTGAAAAAACTGACATTTCTAAAGAAAATGCAAATAACCCGAGATGTCTAAAGAACATTAACTGCAATTTTAACAATATTATGGCTCAACTTATCATTTATATATATGCATAACAGAACGGATCAACAAATACACAAAACATTTAGCAACAGTCAGAATATTGTTAAAATGGTGGTGCTGCCACATCGTACATTTGATACAAAAAAATCATCACCTCAGAAAAGTTAGGTGTCACGTACAATTTTTACCCCCGTATTATTTTTGTACTTCCAGTGTTTTTGCACATGCTCACTACGCAGGTAAATTTGGTACAGCACGCAGCGTGCTGGTTTTACACCCATTTACACCACATTCTATTTCTACCCCCCATTAACTGTGTAGTTTTGAATATCCAAATAAAGTGAAAGTTACTATAATAAATGATAAATAAAAGGGGTAAATTCAGTACAACAGGTTCCACTACCGGATGTTTGCATTGAAAAGAATGTGGTTGTGCATGCCCAAGCTATTCTATTCTTTTCTATGCTATGCTATGCTATTTTACTCCATGTTATTCAATGCTATGCTACTCCATTCTATTCCATGCTATTCTATTCTGCTCTTTTCTATTCTTTTGTATGCTATGCTATTTTATTCTATGCTATGCAACTCTATTCTATTCTATGCTATGCTATTTTATTCTATGCTATTCTATGCTATGCTACTCTATTCTATTCTATGCTATGCTATTTTATTCTATGCTATTCTATGCTATGCTACTCTATTCTATTCTATGCTATGCTATTTTATTCTATGCTATTCTATGCTATGCTACTCTATTCTATTCTATGCCATTTTATTGTGTGCTATTCTATTCTGCTCTTTTCTATTCTTTTGTATGCTATGCTATTTTATTCTATGCTATTCTATGCTATGATATGCTACTTTATTCTATGCTATGCTACTCTATTCTATTCTATTCTTTTCTATGCTATGCTATTTTATTCTATGCTATTCTATTCTATGCTATGCTATTTTATTCTATTCTACTCTTTTCTATTCTTTTGTATGCTATGCTACTCTATTCTATTCTATGCTATTGTATTCTACTCTTTTCTACTCTTTTCTATTCTTTTCTATTCTATTCTATTCAGTGGGTTAATGCATCTCTTTGCCTGGTCCTCACATACTACAGTACTGAGCCTACGAACAGGTGTTTTATGCGGTACATAATGAGACCCCCCCCCCTCCCCACACGGCATTTTAGAACATCCAGAATGGGGTGTGGGGTGGGGTGGGGTGGGGGTTTCAGGAATCATAAAACTTAAACATCTTTTTGAGCAGTAAAATCAAACTGATATTTGCCTAACAGTCGGTTATTATTATCTTACATATTTCTGCGACTGAAAAAAAAAAAAAGAAAGTGCGCTTTAATTATATGTTTAAAAGTAGAAGAACTGTACACGGTTTAACACGCGCCAGCTCTGAGTCACTGGTACATCTGTCAGGAACCACTGCTGATACACAGCGGTGATACCTCTTTCATAAGGGCGACAGTAAAATTACTTAGAATTCAATCAGCATTAATATTGTCACCGAGCCCAGACGACATTAATAAGCTCCACATCACCCTGGCCTCGGCTGTCACTCGCTTCCCTTTCCCTCACCCCTCCATCTTTCCTCAGTTCCATTCATTTAGTTCAGCTATTAATAGCCCGGGCCACCCGCCTATCAATACCATCACTACTCCGACAAAAACAGAGGATGTGGGCGTGGCCTATTCAGCAGAACGGGAATAAAATGAGCTGAACTACAGAAGCGTGGTCTTCTTACGCAAGAGAAAAAAGAAGCAGGGACGGGACGGATCGTAAATGTACGAAGAGTCAAAGAAGAGGAAACAAAGGAAGGGGGGCGGGGGGGAATTAACAGAAATGGCACCTTGAAAACTGGGGAGGAGGGGGGAAAAAAGTGCAGCGAAAGGGAAACGACAAATAACGCGAACGGGACAAAGGGAGAAATTTACACAGTCGGTGATAGACGACTAAAATATGGGACTGAGGAGCGAGAAATCTGCCAGCGGACTTGACGTTTATGCGCATTCCTTCTCTCTCATTTTCCCTCAGTGGCTACAAGCTCGTATTTATGAGTCCACATTCCTCCCTCTCTCAGTTTCCTTCCTTACATCTATCCAACCTCCTTCTGTGCTTATTGATTGTGGCAGGTAGTTGCACCAATCTCTGCGGGGTAAAAGAGAAAGACTATTGTATTATCCATAAAAGTCAGAAGCTCTGTCTCTGTTGTGTGCTTATACCACCTCCTTCCTCCAGTAATGCTGTTTCGCTCGACCGTGGACCGCAATAATTAGAACGTCTACGGCGACCGTTTAATGTACAGTACTGTGCACGAGTCCGAGCAGGGTTGAAACGGGCAGGCGTATGTATTTGTCAGTTTCTTTCGCTTCAGATACGAAAAGAAAATACAGGAAATATGTGCACAGCCTTACAAAAACACACAAAAAACTGAACTAAATGTCTCGTAAAGGTTAAAGTTATTATTTAGTTTGACCTCTGACCCCATGACAAGAAGCGGTACAAACAATTAGAAACATCTGACATGTGTTGAATGAAACCTGATTATTTTATTCATTTTTGTTCAATTTTTTTTACCCCCGCCAAGGAACAGTGGAGTTTATGTTTTCATCGGGGTTTGTTTGTTTGTTAAATTTTGGGGTGATCAGGGGGAGGGGGGGCTTGGCGGAGGTCTGCGCTCTCCAAGTGCTTTTCTATTTCATTATTTTATTTACTTTGCTGACTGTTTTGTTCATTTTTATTCATTTTCTTCATAAATATGTTCATTTTTGTTCAATATGTTGATGTTTACCTATGATTTGTTGATTATTTGGTTCGTGTGTTGAATGAAACCTGGTATAAAACATCAGAAATTAATGCATTAAATCTCAAATTGTCTGAACAAAAGGGTTGAAGACGTATGCATTTCTCAGTCTCTTTGCTTCAGACACAACAAGAAAATACAGGAAATATGTGCACAGTCTTAAAAGACACACAAAAAACTGAGGTAAACGGGTTGTAAAGGGTAAAGTTATAATTTAGTGTGACCTCTGACCCCATGACAAGAAGCAGCACAAACTATTAGAAACATCTGACATGTGTTGAATGAAACCTGATTATATTATTCATTTTTGTTCACTTTTGTTGACATTTTGCTATGATTTGTTGATTATTTTGTTCGTTTTTGTTGACTGATCATTTTTACTCACTTTGTCGATTAGTTCATTCATTTTGTTCAATATTATGTTCATTTTTGTTCAATTTTGTTGACATTTTACTTTGTTTTGTTGATTATTTTGTTCATTTTTGTTGACTGTTTTATAATTTTTACACACTTTGTCAATTAGTTTATTCATTATGTTCATTTTTGTTGACTGATCATTTTTACTCACTTTGTCGATTAGTTTATTCATTTTGTTCATTATGTTCATTTTTGTTCAGTTTGGTTGACATTTTACTATGATTTGTTAATTATTTTGTTTATTTTCGTTGACTATTTTGATCATTTTTACTCACTTTGTCAATTAGTTTATTCATTATATTCATTTTTGTTCAATTTTGTTGACATTTTACTATGATTTGTTAATTACTTTGTTCATTTTTGTTGACTGATCATTTTTACTCACTTTGTCGATTAGTTTATTCATTTTGTTGATTATGTTCATTTTTGCTAAATTTTGTTGACTTTTTACTATGATTTGTTGATTATTTTGCTCATTTTCGTTGACTATTTTGATAATTTTTACTCACTTTGTCAATTAGTTTATTCATTATATTCATTATGTTCATTTTTGTTCAATTTGTTCGTTATTTTATTCAATTTGCTGACTATTTTGTTCATTTTTATTCATTTTCTTCATTAATATTTTCATTTTTGTTCAATATGTTGAGGTTTCCCAATGATTTGTTGATTGTTTTGTTCATTTTTGTTTGACTGATCATTTTTACTCACTTTGTCGATTAGTTTATTCATTTTGTTTATTATCCTCCTGAGACCCAGCAATGTATTTTTGTCCTCTGTAGGGGACAAGAGCTTTACAGGTTTACTTAAAAAAAAATCCTGTCCACTGCAAAGGACATTCCATAAAAAAATACAATAAAAATAAAAAATCGTATCTGAAAAACTGTTGCATTATGCCTTTTACAATCAAGACAATTATTTAATGTAAAAAAAAAAAAAAAAAAAAAAGCCAAAACATTTACTTTCCTAGGCTCAGGAAGTTATGTTCATTTTTGTTCAATTTTGTTGACATTTTACTATGATTTGTTGATTATTTTGTTCATTTTCGTTGACTATTTTGATAATTTTTACTTACTTTGTCGATTACTTTATTCATTATGTTGATTTTTATTCAATTTTGTTGACATTTTACTATGATTTGTTGATTATTTTGTTCATGTGCTGAATGGAATCTGGTATAAAACATCAGAAATTAATGCATTAAATATCATTGTCTAAAAAAAAAGGGTTAAAGACATGTTAAGTTAATACAGAGACAAATGCATATGTGTGGTCATTACAAATTTGCTAAACCAACAAACATAATCGGAGTAAAACCTTTGCACAGTGCTGCAGATAACATGAAATTAGGGTAGTAATAGGCAGAAAGTTAATGTCTATATATAAAGTTAAATAAAGCAGTGCATTTTTTCAAGTTTACAGCTCACAACAAAAATCATTTCCTGTTTTTCTTATCTTACATGAACCTACTTCAGCTGGTTTATTAGTATATTTCAATATTAAATGTATCATCAGAGTCAGAGCTGTCGCATTTATCTGTGAGCTTTGACTCCTGCAACTGATTAAAAACGACAGATCCAACAGGAGAATGCACGAGAGTTTGTTCCAACTGTGTTTTAACAGATCGTGTATCAATGCAGAACCGAAGAAAGCCCAGCAGTGTAACGGTTAGAGGTCAAAGAGCGACTGAAACCCCAGGAGTCCTGAGACTGTACTGTGTGCAGTTAAATGTCACAGCCAAATGAGATTGTTCTCCAACATGACAAGGGTTCAGAGGAACAGCCATAATGATAAAGGCAGTTTGGGGATGTAGGTGCCCTTAGATACATTATTATCACTATGCTGTTACATCATTACCATTTACACAACTCATCTGATTTCCACTGAAAGGGATTACATGTAGTATTGATACTCCAACCTGTCAACGGCAGAGAAGTGTGTATGAGTCACTGAATAAAGTATAAAGCTCATTGTTTACACACATCTGTATTACGGTATCAAAAATTTGTTCTTCAAGCTAAAACTCACAGACACTTATTTTAACAGTCCCTAAAAATAATGTTCACGTGCTGCTTCAGCTGATAGTTTGCATTATAGCTGTGTTAGCTTAGCTGTGTTAGCTTAGCTGTGTTAGCTTAGCTGTGTTAGCGCAGCTGTGTTAGCGCAGCTGTGTTTTCAGACGGAAAACAGCCACAGTAAAACCACAAATCCCCTCCATTTTCTGTATTTAAAATTTGGTAAAACAAGTCTAAAAGATTGTAAAACCAATCTATTTGATGGTTAAACCAGCTTTAAATCTGGGTAAACAAGACTGAAGTACAATAAACCCAAACTAAAAGATGCTAAATCCCACTAAAGAACAGTTAAACTAGACTAAAGTACAAGAAAACCAATCGAAAAGATGCTAAACCCCACGAAAGGACAGTTAAACTAGGCTGAAGTATAATAAACCCAAACTAAAAGATGCTAAACCCAACTAAAGGACAATTAAACTAGACTAATGTACAATAAACCCAAACTAAAAGATGCTAAACCCAACTAAAGGATGGTTAAACTAGACTAAAGTACAATAAAAGCAAGCTAGAAGATGCTAAATCCAACTAGAGGACAGTTAAACAAAACTAAAGTGCAACAAAACCAAACTAAAGGGCAGTTAAACTAGACTAAAGTACAATAAACCCAAACTAAAAGATGCTAAACCCAACTAGAGGACAGTTAAACTAGACTGAAGTACAATGAACCCAAACTAAAAGATGCTAAATCCAACTAAAGGACGGTTAAACTAGACTAAAGTACAATAAAAAGCAAACTAAAAGATGCTAAATCCAACTAGAGGACAGTTAAACAAAACTAAAGTACAATAAACCCAAACTAAAAGATGCTAAATCCAACTAGAGGACAGTTAAACAAAACTAAAGTACAACTAGAAGCACTCGGAGAGCGCAGACCTCCGCCAAGGCTGATCAGTGGCCCCCCCCCCGTGGGGCCCCCCACCCCCGATCACCACCAAAATTTAATCATTTCTTCCTTATCCCATTTCCAACAAACCCTAAAAATTTCATCCAAATCTGTCCATAACTTTTTGAGTTATGTTGCACACTAACGGACAGACAAACAAACAAACAGACAGACAAACAAACAAACAAACCCTGGCAAAAACATAACCTCCTTGGCGGAGGTAATAAACCCAAACTAAAAGATGCTAAACCCAACTAGAGGACAGTTAAATGAAATTAAAGTGCAACAAAACCAAACTAAAGGACAGTTAAACTCGACTAAAGTACAATAAACCCAGACTAAAAGATGCTAAACCCCACTAAATGACTGTTAAACTCGACTAAAGTATAGTAAAACCAACCTAAGAGGTGTTTAAACAGACTAAAAGTTGGTAAAACCCCACCATTATCATATTTACTAAGAAAAAGAACTGTAAATGTTCAGGACAAAATTTCATACGATTACAGAAATAAACTTGTAACTATTTTCCTTGTGCTCAAACATTTTTGTTTGTCTAGCTCACTCTGTGTCTGTGTTATAGCTTCATATTTTTCCATATTTCTAGTCATTTTTATTCTGTGTGATACACAAAAACATCCATGATCGGCTTCTTTTACAGACACTGCATCTCTTTCTGCTCTGGATACATTCAGACAGATAGACAGACAGATAGACAGATAGACAGATAGACAGATAGACAGATAGATAGATAGATAGATAGATAGATAGATAGATAGATAGATAGATAGATAGATAGATAGATAGGTAGGTAGGTAGGTAGGTAGGTAGGTAGGTAGAACCAGAAAAATACGGATAAAAACAGTAAAAACTCCACCAAAACTCAGCAAATCACACTAGTCAAACACCTCCAAAATAGCACTATCACTATTAAATACAATTATTTACAAAATTCAAAGCAAAACTGCAGCTAAAACCTTGTTAAAACACTGCTAACAGTAATACATGTGTCAGTGACCACACCTACTCTGGTCTTCTCCTTTCTGCTCCGCCCATTTCCACCCCTCCCCCTCAGACAATGCAGGTCTTCACCGTTATATGTTATATAGTAATGAAAAGCTCTGAACCTCAGCTTTCAGATGTCATTGGAATATTCTCATAGGGCAAACGGATAAGGAGTTATGATAATTTCAATGAAAATGTGGCGCCAGAGACACAACCGTCTTAAAAGGGTTCAAGTAGAAATCTGACATATATCCCCTTAAAAAATACCACCAAGACCCCTCCTCCACAGAAGTCTGAAGTATTTTAGACAGTGCACACACCAAAGTGCACACCACCAAGTAAAATTAACTGAGGGGGGTAGAGGGGTGTGTTCTGTAGGTGTAGTTACATGTTTTGTTGTGAAATGTTGAATTTGTTTGTTTATTCTTGCAAACGGTTGTAAACTGCTCATGTATAGTATATTTTTCTTTTGTAGTGCATGGAGAATATATCTGAATCTAAAAAAAAAAAAATCCAAAACAAAACACAAAATTAAAATCAATAAAAACACAAAAAAAAACTCAAAACCGTTTGGTTCGTATGTGATCCACATTTTTCAGCCTGAGGTTAATGCATTTTATTGAACTGAGCCACCAAACGCATGCGTCATTCTGCATACGTTCCCAACTTTTTCAAGCACCTCTTTCATTATGTGCGTGTTCATTTACCTTGGTGATGAGAATGCGGTAGTGCTCAAGCAGGTCATGGTTGTCGTGGCAACCGGCCAGCAGCTGCCAGACTTCAGCTCTGAGTGGCTCAGGAATGCCACTGCGAACCAGCGAGGGCAAACCCTTCGGACGACTGGACAGGTTTCCGTGCCTGACGCAAACGCAGAACAGTTCCATTTTACACTTGTATTAAAATCCCTTTTAGCAAATCAAACATTCAAAGATTCTTTATTGCCAATTCACTAGGTGTACAGAACATACAGAGAACTGAGATACTGTTTCTCTCACCTTGTTAAATGCCGTGCATAAAAAAAAAAAAAAAAAAAAAAAAAAAAAAGAGGCAAAAATAGAATAGAATATAAAAATAAATAAGCAGCATAAAGAATAAACTACAGCAGAATTTAGTGCACATGTCAATCTCTTTGGAGTAGCAGCAGCAATTCATGCACTTTAATGTTAAAATTAATTTGTGTTGCAGCTGGACAGATTTGGTAAGTGTTTTCTAATGAAGTCCTTCGGGCATTACTGCAACACGTGGGATGGCAGTATTTAAACCAGTCAATCTATTACAGAGAGAAACACCATGAAAACTTCATGTTGCACCGACGCATTACACCCACAGACTGCTGCTATGATTCACTTAATCTTGACTACAATAACTCAAGGTTCACTACCTTTAAATGCACTGAAATTTGGTATTAAAAGTGTGAATTACAGACGGAGCGCAGCCCATATCGCTTCGATCTGTACCGACTGTAGCGCAGAACAGCACATTATAGGAAACTGAGGGTCAGAAGAGCAGCGGCATTAACTGCAGTGCTGCCATGCACACTCAGCCCCCCCGCAAGAGCAAATATCTGCCCCCGAAAACACACTGTCAGCTTTTTTTAATGATGCTTGAAAAGCCATCATAATGTATTTATTGAGGCCATGTGAAAGCAATTTCACAATAAACTATTTCGCTTTATTGTGCTGATGCAAGAGCAAACAAACAGCCTGTGAAAGCGAATGGAAAAACAGACAAATCTGTTGTTCAATTTCGCCTGTGTCTGTAACAAAGGAAGGAAAGAAAGAAAGAAAGAACGAAAGACAGAAAGAAAGACAGAAAAAAGAAAGAATGAAAGAAAGAACGAAAGAAAGAAAGAGAAACAAAAAGAAAGAAAGAACGAAAGAAAGAAAAAGAAAGAATGAAAGACAGTAAAACAGACAAATCTGTTGTTCAATTTCGCCTGTCTGTAACGAAGTAAAGAAAGAAAGACAGAAGAAAGAACAAAAGAAAGAAAGAACAAAAGACAGACAGAAAGAAAGAAAGAAAGAACGAAAGACAGAAAGAAAGACAGAAAAAAGAAAGAATGAAAGAGAACGAAAGAAAAAGAAAAAGAAAGAACGAAAGAAAGAAAAAGAAAGAAAGAACGAAAGACAGCAAAACAGACAAATCTGCTGTTCAATTTCGCCTGTGTCTGTAACGAAGTAAAGAAAGAAAGACAGAAGAAAGAACAAAAGAAAGAAAGAACGAAAGACAGACAGAAAGAAAGAAAGAACCAATGAAAGAAAGAACGAACAGAAAGAAAGACAGAAAAAAGAAAGAACAAAAGACAGAAAGAAAGAAAGAAAGAAAGAACGAAAGACAGAAAAAAGAAAGAAAGACAGCCTGAAAGACAGACAGAAAAAAGAAAAGAAAGAAAGAGACTGAAAGACAGACAGAAAAGACAGACAGAAAAAAGAAAAGAAAGACAGAGACTGAAAGACAGACAGAAAAGACAGACAGACAGAAAGAAAGAAAGAAAGAAAGAAAGAAAGAAAGAAAGAAAGAAAGAAAGAAAGAAAGAAAGAAGTATTGGATGTGTGTGTCTTCAGTTTTCGCATCTTAATCAACATTTTGCACTTCATATCAGATTACCTCATACAGACCCAGTGCTATTTTGGTGTCACTTCTCAAATTCATTTTTCTTTCTATTTAACCTTTTCTAAGTGATTTATCACCATTTATTACAATACTGTTCTTTGTACTTTGCATTTTCTTCGGTGAACATTGGATATTATCCTATATTAAATTCACTGATCATGTAGATGTTCGTTAAAGCTCAGATTAAAGTTGAGGGTGATAATATAAAAAAACAGAGAAAACTGCAGAAAAAGTGACTTTTTCAGTAAATCTATCATAAACTGAACATAAACAGAGTGGGTCCATCCACATTTACATGTATTAACAGGATTAGTGGATCAACAGGTATTAAACAGTTTAGGTCAGTAGATGGTTTTGGTTACAGGTGGATGTTTGGGTCTTTATGGGTTAAACTGTACAAGTGTTCCTTAAATTGCAGAAATACTTTTATGTGTATTTACTTTGATCAGGTCTTTGTTCACTGTTGACAGTATCTGAACCCGTCTCCTCCCTGTTTCTCTCCATCGTCTTCGTCTCTGTGTACATTTTTCAGTGTATTGTGACTTCTTACCATCTGGTGAGGAATCCCCCCAGGACTCCAGGATTTTCTCTGGACAGTCTTTGGAAACATCTCCCGTTCCACTGGGGATTTCATTGTCGCTATCTGCAAAAAAAACCAAAAAACATTTTCGTGTTACTGAAGTGGAAACGCTCGGATATCAACACTATATGGTCAAAAGTATGTGGACACGTTGAATTCGGGTGTTTCTTTTCTAACAGGGGTCTGGGATCCAAAACAATAATGACTAATGATATAATATAGTTTTATTTGGGGATAAATATTATTGCATTGGTTAGTTTGGTTTAAATTGTTATCTTTGTTTCCAAAATGCCTCAGAGATGGTTTTGACTTAATTTCTCTTAACATCGTTTCTGCTTTTTTTTTTTTTTTTTTTTTTTTTTATCCATGACTATGATTACCTCTGCCAAGGAGGTTATATTTTTGCCAGGGTTTGTTTGTTTGTTTGTTTGTCTGTCCATTAGTGTGCAACATAACTCAAAAAGTTATGGACAGATTTGGATGAAATTTTCAGGGTTTGTTGGAAATGGGATAAGGAAGAAATGATTAAATTTTGGTGGTGATCGGGGGTGGGGGGGGCCCACTGATCAGCCTTGGCGGAGGTTTGTGCTCTCCGAGTGCTTCTAGTTTTAAATGTTGTACCTCTAAATTTCTAAAATATTTTTCATGCTTTGACTGTACATAATTTTCTAAACATCTACTTTCTTCACATCTCCCACTAAACGTAAAGAAAATATTGATGTTACACTAGATTAAAATCACAGTCGTCTCACACTATATGGACAAAAGTATGTGGACACGTTGAATTCAGGTGTTTCTTTTCTAACAGGGGTCTGGGATACAAAACTATAATGACTAATGATATAATATAGTTTTATTTGGGGATAAATATCACTGCATTGGTTAGTTTGGTTTAAATTGTTACCTCCGCCAAGGAGGTTATGTTTTTGCCAGGGCTTGTTTGTCTGTCTGTTTGTTTGTCTGTCCATTAGTGTGCAACATAACTCAAAAAGTTATGGACAGATTTTGATGAAATTTTCAGGGTTTGTTGGAAATGGGATAAGGAAGAAATTATTAACTTTTGGGGGTAATCCTGAAGAAATCCTGGATTCTGGATCACTTTGAAATTTTCGTTAACATTGTGGTAAATGGGGCCAAAATTTTCGTTTCCCAATATCTCGCTTAATTATTGACCAAAACTCATGGCATTTAACTCAGGAATTGACAATGGGGTCCTCTATCACATTTCAAAGGCTGATCCGGATCTGATCCAGAAGGCGGATTTTATTTTAAAAAATAAATGTAGGATTTGTATCACCGATTATGTGGGGAATTTTTGCGCTTGGCGGAGGTCTGCGCTCTCCGAGTGCTTTTCTAGTTATCTTTGTTTCCAAAATGCCTCAGAGATGGTTTTTACTTTCTCTTAACATTGATTATTACCTCCGCCAAGAAGGTTATGTTTTTGTCGCCGTTGGTTTGTCTGTCTGTCTGTCTGTGTGCAAGATAACTCAAAAAGTTATGGATGGATTTGGATGAAAATTTCAGGAAATGTTGATACTGGCACAAGGAACAAATGATTAAATTTTGGTGGTGATCGGGGGTAGGGGGGGGTGGAGGGGCCACTGATCTGCCTCGGTGGAGGTCTGTGCTCTACAAGTGCTTTTCTAGTCGTTTTTTTATCTGTAACTATGATTTTACATGTTCTTCCTCTAAATTTCAGAAATATTTTTCATGCTCTGTCTGTAAATAATACTTTTCTACCACAACTAACCATTTACTTTCTTTACATCTCACTGAGGAAGAAAAATCTCCCATTAAACTTCAAGGAAATATTGATGTTTTTATTTCAAATCATCATGAACAGGACATCTTACAGCTGTAGACATGATTTGTCCCAATATTTTTGTCCATGTAATTTGTAAATATATAAAAGTATAAAATCATCAATATTATATACATTGATTGCTAGTTGTTGTTGTTTTTTTATCCATTACTATGATTTTAAATGTTCTACTTCTAAATTTCTAAAATAATTTTCATGTTCTGGCTGTAAACAATAATTTTCTAACCGTCTACTTTCTTCACATCTCACTGTGGAAGAAAAATCTTCCATTAAACTATAACGAAATATTGATGTTTAGAAACTATATGGACAGAAATACTGGGACACATCATGTCTACAGCTGTAAGATGTCCTGTTCATGAGGATTTGAGATAAAAACATCAATATTTTGTTAAAGTTTAATCGGAGATTTTTCTTCCTCAGTGAGATGTGAAGACAGTAGATGGTTAGCTGTGGTAGAAAATTATTATTTACAGTCAGAGCAGGAGAAATATTTGAGAAATTTAGAGGTGGAACATTTAAAACCAGAAGCACTCGGAGAGCGCAGACCTCCACCAAGACAGATCATTGGCTCCCCCACCCCCGATCACCACCAAAATTTAATCATTTGTTCCTTGTGCCAGTATCAACATTTCCTGAAATTTTCATCCAAATTCATCCTTAACTTTTTGAGTTATCTTGCACACAAACAGACAGACAGGCCAACGCCGACAAAAACATAACCTCCTTGGTGGACGTAATCATAGTCATGGATATAAAAAAAAAAAATTAGAATTAAATCAATGTTGAGAGAAATTAAGTAAAAACCATCTCTGAGGCATTTTAGAAGCAAAGATAACAACTTAAACCAAACTAACCAATGATATTTATCCCAATATAAAACTATATTATAATATTAGTCATTACTGTTTTGTATCCCAGACTCGTTAGAAAAGAAACACCTGAATTTAACGTGTCCACATGCTTTTGTCTACATTTCCTTTAAGAGACCACACAGCAGCAAGGAAAGAAAGAAAAAAAACAAAACAAAACAAAACACAGCAGGGAAATGTGGAGTCTCCAGCCCAGTTTCAGTCTGATACCGTGCAGTGGAACGGTGGAAGCGGCGGCGGCGCCTACTCTTTCCATTACTGCCGTCCTCCTGTCTGGTCGTTGGCATAGAAGACAAGAGGCAATCAGCACAGTGAACCACTCATGTTTAGATGCAGAAGCGCTAATTGACTGCCTGGCCTGTTCTGCTGCTGGAGATGAAGCGATCCACACGAAAAAAAAAAAAAAACGCCCACTGGAACAGACACTGCACACTCGGCTACTGCACGTTCAACACACACATGCAACAAAATGACTAGACATCTGTAGTACGAGGCTTTTTGTTACATAAACCTACAACACTAGTCACTTTTGACCCTGAAATTGCGCGAATATAACTTGCACATAGGGATGTAACGATTACCGGTATAACGATAAACGGCGGTAAAATTGCAGACGGTTAGTATTACCATTTAAATTCTAATTATCGTGATTACCGTGTTTGATTAACGCACATTTAGAGGAAAAAAAACCTATGTAAATATCTGCTTTTATGTCAAATGAGTATAGATTTAATTTATTACAATTTTGATTTTATATACCTAATATTTGGAACCAATATTCACTTTTACAGTCTTTGAAAAGGTTCATTAAGCATCTTTGTGTTATTTATGCAATAAATTATATACATTTTTCAAACCGGATTTTATATTTTTTGTGTGTTTTCTGGCCTTTTATGTTTTTATAGTAGGTTAAAGTGAAAAAAATAATATGCAGATGATATAAATGAAGTTGTGCTGAAAAAAAAAAAACCCAAACATTGGTATAGTAAACATTTCTTTATATAGTATATAAAGGCCAAATCAAAAGTAGTGAAAAACAGCCTAAATAGGCTCAGACCAGTAAGAGTTAATACTTGAATGTTTCTGCAACAGAAGGTACATTTTGCCATTTATTTGTTTTTTGTTTTTTTAAATACAACTTGGTTAAATTATTTCAGTGTGTGTTTAAGTACTTTTTGAACATTTTTAGCACAATTTCAATTATACCGCGATAATAACGATAACCATGATAACTTTGGTCACAGTAACCGTGCTATGAAATTTTTCATATTGTTACATCCCTACTTGCGCATAAAAATTTGCTTAATGGTAAAAACGACAATTTCACAAAAGGTGGTTTTTGAGATGTAGCAAAATTGGTGTATCACGCAAAACTGCAATGGAAAGACCTTTCTGCACAACTGGAGTCACATGAACAAAAAAAAAAAAAAACGATGTTGATGGACGTTACAACAAGCAAAGAAGAAGAGTTTTAAAACAAACATGGCAAACCCAATCATTTTTGAGTTTAGTAGAGGATAGAGGGTCATAGGGCTGTGTATCATGGTCAATTTCCTTAATCGATTCTATTTCGATTCATAAGGTTCTGAATCGATTAATCACGATTCGATTCGATTCAATCTGATATCAATTCAATTCAGTATTAATTGATTGATTCAGATTCATTTAGTGATACCAATGTAAAATTTTGAGCTGTCACCTGATTATTTGACCACCGCAGCCAGGCAACACACCATTACTGGTATCAATATTGATATTAGAAAGGACAGAAATGCAAATGGAAAAAATAAAACCCTACTCTATTCTATTCTAGGGTCAAAACATGGTATTCGAAATCTCTCTGACGGGACATTTTAGAGACAGTTTGACAGATTAGTGTTGCTAACTGACCCATATTTTTACCTCTGCCTAGGAGGTTATGTTTTTGCCAGGGTTTGTTTGTTTGTTGGTTAGTTCGCAACATAACTGAAAAAGTTATGGACGGATTTTGACGAAATTTTCAGGAAATGTTGATTCTGGCACAAGAAACAAATGTTTAAATTTTAGTGGTGATGGGGGAGGAGGGGGCTGATCCGCCTTGGCAGAGGTCTGTGCTCTCCGAGTGCTTTTCTAGTTACTTTTAAATTCATTTTTGCATTAGTTGGACCGTAAGGGATGATCCAAAACAAGGAGCTGGTTTCTATTGAAATAAATGTTGAAATGGCAATCAATTAAAGTTCGCTCTCTGACGGGACATTACTGTGTTTTGACCCTCTATTCAATAGGATGAGCTGGGTGGCACTGAAACATTACCCATCTTCCCCTGTTTGTAGTTTTGCCTAAAATGTCCCTATTACTGCAAAGTCTATTCTAACCTGTTAACATTTTATTTCCCAGATCAGTGATCCTGTAAAAACAGGTCCACCCAAAAAAAAAAAAAAAAAAACAGCTCTATTTGATCGTTTAGATCACAGGTGTCAGACATGCGGCCCGGGTGCTAAAACCAGCCCACTAAAGGTTCCAGTCCAGCCTGCAGGATGAATTTGCAAAGTGCAAGTTAGGGCATCGAACTCAAAAATAATATCATAATAACCTATAAATAATGACAACACTATTTTTTTCCCTTTGATTTTGTGCAAAAAACATTAAATTATGAAAATGTTTACATTAACAAACTATCCTTTAACAAGAAATGTGAATAACCCGAACAAATATGAACAACCTGAAATGTCTAAAGAAAATCAAGTGGAATTTTAACAATATTCTGCCTGTTACTAAATGTCTTGCGGCTGTGTAGATCTGATCTGTAATGCATATGTATAAATGACCAAGTTGAGGCAGAATATTGATAAAACTGTACTTATATTTCTTAACAAACTGCATTTTTTTCAGGTTATTCACATCCTTTTTGTTTGGATAGTTTGTAAACGTAAATATTGGCATAATTGAAAGTCATTTTTTGCACTAAAACCATTTGGAGCTGTCATTATTTATTGGCTGTCATGCTATTATATTACTGGTCGGCTTACTTCAGATTAAATTGGGCTGAATGTGGCCCCCGGAAGAAAATGAGTTTGATACCCTTGGTTTAGATGAATGAGAACATTCCCGGTCATATCTCAGTAAATGTCCTTTTTCAAGACTTGCCTGATAAAACAATATGATGACACCCATAAATGTAAATATAGGTGTATCCAGGTTTTTACAGACACGTATAAAACCGGAGGTTGCCGTAAAAATGCCATTACACATAAAGCATTTAAATGTGACGTACAGTAAACATGAAAAGATGCACCGGCTCAAATAAACTCAACAGGATGAGGTATTAGGAGTTCCTGGTATCTGAGCGGCAAAACAAGGAAACCACCAACCCTTTTAAAGCTTCAAAGACCACAGCTGAAAGCCATTACTCTGGTGGAAACCTTTACTAATGCCTAGCCAATAAATAACCAGTTAAGACATTCTGTTGGAGGTGCATCCTCTCTTTGCTAAATGCCACTGGGCCTCCATACATCCTCAGAGCCTCAGCAGGAGCTTTTCAGGTCTTTATAAATGCTTGATAAGGCCTTTCAAACGGCGCCGACCCCGCACAAAGCCGCTGACTCTGTTCTCCCGTTGGCTGAGGCCACGTGGAGAGGAAGCGTGAGTTCAGTGACACCGCCGACCTACCAGGTGATGAAAGAAACAACGGTCATTACTGTTCCCTTTTAATCGCTGGGATTACTCTAATAGTCTATTACTGTTCTGCACTAAAGTGGCTCGGTCTCATTTAAAGTCAGTCATTTCTTAGGGTTAAATTTTACCTACAATCACTTCATCAGTAGTAGTTTTGTTATTATTAAACTATACAGAAACACACTGTGCATGTTATAATATAACAATTACTTTTTTTATTATTATGTACAGGGTGGGGAAGCAAAATTTACAATGAACATTTAGTTGTTTTTTCTCAGCAGGCACTACGTCAATTGTTTTGAAACCAAACATATACTGATGTCATAATCATACCTAACACTATTATCCATACCTTTTCAGAAACTTTTGCCCATATGAGTAATCAGGAAAGCAAACGTCAAAGAGTGTGTGATTTGCTGAATGTACTTGTCACACCAAAGGAGATTTCAAAAATAGTTGGAGTGTCCATAAAGACTGTTTATAATGGAAAGAAGAGAATGACTATGAGCAAAACTATTATGAGAAAGTCTGGAAGATACTATTAAAGAAGAATGGGAGAAGTTGTCACCCCAATATTTGAGGAACACTTGCGCAAGTTTCAGGAAGCGTGTGAAGGCAGTTATTGAGAAAGAAGGAGGACACATAGAATAAAAACATTTTCTATTATGGACATTTTCTTGTGGCAAATAAATTCTCATGACTTTCAATAAACTAATTGGTCATACACTGTCTTTCAATCCCTGCCTCAAAATATTGTAAATTTTGCTTCCCCACCCTGTAGATTTTACATTTTGGTGGTGATGGGGGAGGGGGGGGGGGGGGGGGGCTGATTTGCCTGCGCTCTCCGAGTGCTTTTCTAGTTTTTTGTTTGTTTTTTTTGTTTGTTTTTTGGGGGGGGGGGCGGGGGGATTGCCACCCCCCACCCCAGCAATGCTTGTGCCTTAACCGCCACTAACCTGAAGTATTTTTCAGTACAATTTTGTGTGATAGTTTTTATACAGTCTTTCTTTGTGCACTTTAAGTATCTGCTGCTAAACAACATAATGTGCTGCACACTAATACCCCTCGGCCAGAATGGACAGATAGACGGACGGACAGATGGACAGACAGATGACAAAACGATTACAATGCCCCTTTGGCCAGTGGGCTGAGGGGTAAAAACCAAGCTGCTAAACTGATTTTCATTATTTCTGTAAGAGTAACAAAGCTCTATTCTATTCTATTCTATTCTATTCTATTCTATTCTATTCTATTCTACAGGGTGTCCCATAAGTCTCCATACATAGGAGACATAATACATATAGTTCTAACATGTATTTCTTCATATTTCTTCTTTATAGTTCTTCAGCAGTGGAGGACATGCATTGAAATGTGTTCCCGACAAAATGGCAGTCATATAGAGCATATTATAGAAATAAAAATGGTTTATGTCAAGAAACATTTATTTTTCCTATGTATGGAGACTTATGGGACACCCTGTATTCTATTCTATTCTATTCTATTCTATATTAGCACTGGCCAAGTCACTTCATCAGTTAAGCTCCTCTTATTTGTCTTCCATGCCAGGATGTGCACTATGCAGATGCACACACTGTGAATGCACTGTATATGACGTCTGCGAATGTGTGTGTGTGGACAAGAAACGATATCAAAAAAAGTACAATGAACAACAATCACAAAGCCCACTGTGAAAGGAAAGCAAAGAAAAGAAGGAGAATTGTCACCTTTAGGCCTATTTTTCTTCACAACGAAGCTTCCAAGAAAATAAAAACCCATCCCAGTGAATTGAAAGTGTGTGTTTTTGCGGCAGTGGCATCGACTCTGGGAGTGCATTCATTTCTGAACACAATGAGGCTGACCTCCAGCTCCGCGGCCCTGAGCGCCTTCAATTTTCAGCTCTGGGGGAGTAACAGCAGAGGAGGGGGGGGTTATAGAAAAGGCCCTCTGAACGACTCCCACAGCGACGCTTCAAAGCCGTCAGCTGTGGCCTTGGCGACAAACTCGTGACTTTGGGTGAGTTGGCGGCTAAACAAAGAAGAGAATTTTTGCCTCCCACCCTTTTAATACATTTTAAAGCTTCAAGGTAAAAAAAAAATTATAATAATAAATAAATAATCTGAAAAACTTGACAGCGACAACAAGAGAGATGAAAGACATATACGCCTGTAATTTAGATTCATCTCTTTTACATTACGTTTTTTCAAAGGTTATAGTTATTTAAGTGTGTTTCGAAGGTTAACATTTTGAACCGACAGACCATAATGAAATATAAAGAATACTTGTACCTTTATTAATTTAACCTTTAACCCCTGAGACAATATTTCATTGAAAAGGGCTGTTTGGAATTTGTACAAGTGTCATAAGTGCTGCTGTGAGTATGTGCGTGTGCTCCTTTTCTTTAGTGGTTTTGCTTTACTGTGTGTTTTAGGGTCAAAACAGGTGGAATACCAGAAAAAGGTAAAGAGAGGAATTGAAGATTTAAAGGTTTTGACAGAATGTACATCAACAAGACATTTAAAGAAACTGTGAACTGGAACACACTGAACAACTAGGATTTGAATTTCTTGTTTTGGGCTCTTTTTTCTAAATCAGTCCAGCTGCTTTTTGGCACCTGTTGAACTCCAAAAACCAGTTCCACGGACAAAACTCGGTAAAAACATTGAAAACATAAAGGAAAATCACCACAATACTGCAAACAACAGTAAAAACAAAAAAACGACAAAGAACAAATGGTGTGGAAAAAAAAAAAAAAAAGCCCAAATCATCTATTTTTATAGTGAGTCGGTCTCACTCACTGCTCTGTTTTGCCCCCCCATTCTACATGCAGTGGGGGGTGTACTGAGCATGCTCAGATGTCTATGGAAAGAACAAGGTCTATTCTATCAGCACGTTTAGAAATTTTCCTTTTTGAGCAAACGGTTGAATTTGTATGAATATTTAAAATAAATCATACATTCAGAACGATCACCACAGACATGTCAGGGGTTAAAGGGTTTTTGTTTGTTTTTTCCCCTTCTTTTGGAGCTTTTAACTGAATGGCACATAGTACAGAAGAGGAGTGCAAGAAAATATCGGTTCTGCAATAATTTGTGATATTTCATTTCGCAATACTGTATCGATATTAAAAAGTACTGTGTCGATATTTTTAAGTATTTATTCAAATGCAGATATTGTGGAGGTTCATTTTTGTTTTTTTCTTTTTCTTTGTTTATGTTTTATTCATTATTATTTAACACTCTTTCATTAAATAACGTTAGTTCCTTTGTTGGGATTGCACAAAAATAATGTTCTGATGTTAGTTGTGAACTAATAGAATATGAACATTTGAGCACGATCTTAAACTGTAATGTCTGTAAAACAGAATTTAAGTTTTAATACAGGAAAATTTTGTGATATAGCATTAAATCTTGTTCTGATCAAAGAAAAATGTGTTTATTATTTGTGTATATTTCTGGTGTAATTCAATTCTTCAAGAAATAATCATTTAAAAAAAGAATCAAACAAAAAATTGTCTTTTTAACAGTATCATGATATATCGTATCGTGATCCTAGTACTGTCATTTGTATAGTATCGTCAGATTCTTGCCAAAATACACTCCTAGTACAGAAGTAGACAGAAGAAATGGTTCCAGTTTGTGGGGTATCCATCACCTGTTCCAGTCCTGTGCAAAAGTCTTATTCCATCTTTATCTTTGTTGTTTTTTCAGTGTTAAAATGATCAGACATATTTATTTCTCATTCTCTTTTCTTCACATACAACTTGAAAAGACAGGAAATATGTGCACAGTCTTAAAAGACACAGAAAAAGCTGAACTAAATGTGTTGTAAAGGTTAAAGTCACTATTTAGTGTGACCTCTGACCCCATGACAAGAAAAATCTGACATGTTGAATGGCACCTGATTAGTTTATTCGTTTTTGTTCAATATGTTCATTATTTTATTCACTTTAACTATTTTATTCATTTTTATTCATTTTGTTCATTATTATGCTCATTTTTGTTCAAATTTGTTGACATTTTCCTATGATTTGTTGATTATTTTGTTCAATTTCGTTGATTACTTCGATCATTTTTATTCACTTTATCGATTAGTTTATTCATTTTGTTCATTTCTGTTCAATTTTGTTGATGTTTTACTATGATTCGTTGATTATTTTGTTCATTTTTGTTGACTATTTTGATAATTTTTACTCACTTTGTTGATTAGTTTATTCATTTTGTGATTGATTTGTTCATTTTTGTTCATTTGGCTGATTATTTAATTCCTGTAGTTGATTAATTTGCTAATTTTTGTTCATTTTGTTGATTATTTATTTATTCAATTTGTTGATTTTTTTTTTCTTTTGTGGCTCATTTTTGCTTTTTGCTGCAATTTCAGGTTGTTCATGTTATCCACATTTTAAAGGACACTTTGTAGATGTAAACACTTTCATAATGTAATTTTACTTTTTTAACCGTTATTATGTTATTGGTCCATTTCAGATCATACTGAGCTGAATTTGGCCCCTGAACTAAATGAGCTTAAATAATCCATTCATCGGTAAACAGTAACTAATCAAGTCAAAAGTCCAAATTTCTGATAATTTTTCTATTTTGTGTGGTGATGTCAGATTCTACTATGTGCTTTTTATTAGAACCTATTATTATATAGTCCTTAAAAATCCACTACAGGCCGACTTCTTTTCCACACACTGTAAACTGTTAAGAGGAAAAGTGGCACCGCAAAATTTACAATCCAACTGCAAAAACCTAAGTGAACATGTGCACATTTGTCCAAAACAATATCACGGAGCGTGCAGTCTGAATGGTAGCCTAATCTGAGACACCTGCAGCACCGAGCCAGTGTTCAGGTGGAAGAGCCGGTCTTATTAGTGGAAAGAAACTGGGTCATGTTTGGAAGCGCCCACAGTCCAACAGCCACTTAGCGGCTCTGTTTGGATGCATCTGTGCAGCCACCCAAAGCTGCAAAGTTTCCCTTCGTACATGTTTAATCTATTGTCAATAGCTTTGTGTTATATCAGGGGTGTCAAACGTAAGGCCCAAGGGCTAAAACTGGCCCGTCATGAAATAATTACACTTAAGATATTAACAGTCAGCAAGTAAAATAATAGCATAATACATTACAAATAATGAGAACACTGCACAACTGTTAAATAAGAAGACGTATATCAGTGTTTTTCAACCGTGGGGTTGCCTGGAATTTCTAGTGGCTGATAAAAAAACAAACAAACAAAAAAAAAAACTTCATAGTAAAAAATATATGGTGAGTTGAGAGACAGTCCCAATCCATAAAAGACATGACGAACTGTGAGTCTGAAACTGCAGCACTGTGGTTCTGTTTATCTGTCAAATGTTCATTGTGGTCGGTTTCAGATGCTGCAGCTCTTTCATAATTCATAGTTTCAGTTATTGTTTGTTTAGTATTAACTGTCCTCCTTGTAAATCCAAGCTGGACTGACTGTACATATCCTGACCAAGGAAAATAAAATCCTCCCTTTGTGCAGTAATCTACACCTTGATTTACTGCCTCCGTCCATAATAATATACATTATATAGACTAAATGTCGTCTAAAATTAACGTTTTTGTGCAACACAGTATAGCAAACTATTATATGATCAAAAACAAATTAATTTTTGCAAAACAAAAAAAAGTCTCCGTTCTGGGGTCACCAGAAATTTGTGATGTTAAAATGGGGCCACGAGCCAAAAAAAGTTGGGAACCACTGGGTTAAATTATAAAGAAAAAAGATCAAAAAATTCTTTATGGGTTAATTAACCTACCATATGTAAGAAATGTTGAACAGAAAAGTGGGCAATGGGGGGGGTTCGATGATCGTTTGACACTGTGGCGCCAAGTCCTGACAGGATCAGCTTAGAAAACAAGTAGCCACTCACACTTTCCACACCAGTGCATACACAAGCGTGCATAATCACACAAATTGCTGTCCCTGGCCCCAGAGATTCTGCTCGGAGCTTATTGATGTTCACCGTGCAAAACACACACACACACACACACACACATACACATTATATAGGATCTGCAGTGAAAAGAAATGAGTCTTTCTTTTATATAAAAACACTGGGTTAAAATGTAGCTCCAAAAATCTACCCACAATACTTCTGTGGCACGTTTCATACACTGTACACACACTTTAATAGACGTTCACACTGGTTTTTATGACCCTAAACTAAATTAAACTTCACTACTGATTTATATAAAGCAGTGATTTGTACATGTGACGTGTGTGTTCGAGACAAGACCTTGGTACAGAAACATACACAGATGGTCCATGTTAGCAAACCTCCATTTCAGACTGAATATTTCACATATGATCTCATTTACGTCAGGCATTCATGCCACGCTAAAAAAAAAAAATACTGCTACTGTATATATGGAACATAAAACAAATGTTCCCTTGAAAATGCTATTTGCAGCAAAGCTATTTTTTTTTTTTTCAGCCGAGAAGGTTCGCAGAATGTCATGTTTTCCTCTGAAATAGAAGGTGACATGGGATTTGTACAGGGCGACACAATGTGAGGTCGCAGTTTTCAATCAAGCAATATTTGGAAGATAAATGATGTGGTGTGTGTGTGCATGTGTGTGTGTGTGTTTTCCACTGAACAGCTCTGGTATGTGGATGTGTACATAGACAGAGGAGCCATCCTTCTTATGGTTATTATATAACAGTCAATGTGTGAGTTTAGGCTAAAGCGTCTACATATTACATACAGTTACATTATATTCACACTGGCAGCCTTAGTGCTCAGCTCACATTTATTTATGTTTGTGCAATACTGTTATGAAACGGACAGCGTACTTTTGTTTCTGATATGTATATTACTGTCATGAAAAGGACAGAGTTTATTTCTGTTTTTTAATATGTGTATTTCTGTTATGAAAAGGACAGAGTTTATTTCTGTTTTTTAATATGTGTATTTTTGTTATGAAAAGGACAGAGTTTATTTTTGCTTTTTAATATATGTATTTTTGTTATGAAAATGACAGTTTGTGTTTTTTAATATGTGCATTTCTGTTATGAAAAGGACAGAGTTTATTTCTGTTTTTTAATATGTGCATTTTTGTTGTGAAAAGGACAAAGTTTATTTCTGTTTTTTAATATGTGCATTTTTATTATGAAAAGGACAGAGTTTATTTCTGTTTTTTTAATATGTGTATTTTTGTTATGAAAAGGACAAAGTTTATTTCTGTTTTTTAATATATGTATTTTTATTATGAAAAGGACAAAGTTTATTTTTGTTTTTCAATGTGTATTTTTGTTATGAAATGGACAGAGTTAATTTCTGTTTTTTAAAATGTGTATTTTTGTTATGAAAAGGACAGAGTTTATTTTTGTTTTTTAATACGTGTCCCCGGGCCGCATGTTTGACACCTGTGATCTAGAGTGACATAAAAGTTGCATGAATTCTGCTTTTGATTGTTAAAACTGGTCGTACTGCAAAAGATCAAACCTATATATTTTCGACCTGTTTTCCTTGCACTTTATTTTTGTCACTTTTTGCAACTTGCTGCTGGAAACTGTGAAATGTCCCCAAGGTGGGATCAATAAAGTCTTATCTCATCTCGCACCTTAAACTCGATTGAGTCTCTTAAAAACTTAAGACCTTCTTGTTTAGACACGCTTTTAGTTAGGGGTGGGTTTTATGACCATTTGGTTTTATATGTTTATGCCTGTGTCTGTAACTGTGTGTTTTTATTCCAGTGTATCTTACTTCGGATTTTATTGTACAGCACTTTGTGAAATCTTTCTTCAAAAAGGGCAATATAAATAAACTTATTAGTAGTAGTAGTAGTAGTAGTAGTATCGTTATAATTATTATTATTATTATTATTATTATTATTATTATTATCATCATCATCATTATCATTATTATCATCATCATCATCATTATCAGTATTAGTATTATCACTATTGGTATTATCATCATCATTATTATCAGTATTATTATTATCATTATCATTATTATCATCATCATCATTATTATCAGTATTATTATTATCATTATCATTATTATCATCATCATCATCATTATCAGTATTAGTATTATCACTATTGGTATTATCATCATCATTATTATCAGTATTATTATTATCATTATCATTATTATCATCATCATCATTATTATCAGTATTATTATTATCATTATCATTATTATCATCATCATCATCATCATTAACGTTATTATTATTATCATCATTATTATTATCATTATTATCAGTATTATTATTATTATCACTATTGGTATTATCGTCATCATTATTATTATTATTATTATTATTATTATTATTATTATTATTATTATTATTATCATCAGTATTATTATTATCACTATTGGTATTACCGTCATCATCATCATCATCATCATCATCCTTATTATTATTATTATTAGTAGTAGTAGTAGTAGTAGTAGTAGTAGTAGTAGTAGTAGTATTTTATTATTATTATCACTATTGGTATTATCGTCATCATCATTATCATCATCATCATCATTATTATTGTTATTATTATTATTATTATTATTATTATTATTATCACTATTGGTATTATCGTTGTCGTCATCATCATCATCATCATCATCGTTATTGTTATTATTATTATTATTATTATTATTATTATTGTTATTATTGTTATTATTATTATTATTATTATTATCACTATTGGTATTATCGTTGTCGTCATCATCATCATCATCATTATTGTTATTATTATTATTATTATTATTATTATTATTATTGTTATTATTATTGTTATTATTATTATTTCATCTCATCTTATGTATACTTCAGAAAATGCACCTAATCATGACTAAAACTCCCAGATGTGAGTCACATTCATGCAGACTGGGACTCTTCTGCATAGTCTGACCAAAACCCTAATGGTAAAAAGAGCAGAACCCAATCAAGTGCAGACGGACTCAAGGAGACATGCACAAACCTTCATCAGCCTCATCTTCCTCAGGAGGCGAGCCCAGTCGTCCTCTCCCTTCACTGTTCTTTTCTGCTTCCCTCAGAAGACTCACCACCTCATACACAGCGTCGCTTTGACCGGCCCTGTCTGGTGCCTGCTGGATTTAGAAAAAAAACAAAAAACAAGAAATTAATGAGGAGAATGTATGTTGATAGAAAATATTAGATTTTTTAATGGTGAGGTACAGCAGAATCCAGCTGCAAGGAGCATAAATTAGACCTTAAAGTGTATACTGCTGTATAAATAGACATGAATATTTAATGCTGTGATAATTAGCAGGTACAAGCTGTGATCTACACCATATGGACAAAAGTATGTGGACATGTTGAATTCAGGTGTTTCTTTTCTAGCAGGGGTCTGGGATACAAAACAATAATAATGACAAATGTTAGAATATAGTTTAATATTGGGATAAATATCATTGCACTGGATAGTTTGGTTAAAATTGTTATTTTTGCTTCCAAAATGTCTCAGAGATGGTTTTCACTTCATTTCTCTCAACAATGATTTTGTTTAGTTTGGTTTTTTTATCCATGACAATGAAATATTGATGTTTATAAACTATATGGACAAAAATATTGGGACACATCATGTCTACAGCTGTAAGATGTCCTGTTCATGATGATTTGAGATAAAAACATCAATAATTCCTTAAAGTTTAGTGGCAAATTTTCTTCCCAAGTGAGATGTGATGAAAGTAGATTGTTAGTTGTGGTAGAAAATTCTTTACATTCAGAGCGTGAAAAATATTTTTGAAATTTAGGAGGTAGAACATTTAAAGTCATAATTCAATCATTTTCTCTCTATTAAACCTTTCTTAAGTGATTCATCACCATTTATTCTAATATTATCCTCTGTACTTTGTGTTTTTTCAATGAATATCTGGAATTGTCTCATATTTAATTTACTGATCATGTAGATGTTCATAAAAGCTCAGATTAAAGGTGAAGGTTATTTTAACAAAAGCAGAGAAAACTGAAGAAAAAGTGACTTTTTCAACAATTTCTACCATTAACTAAACATAAAAAAAGTGTCTCCATCCACTGTCATTTATAAAAGTACATGGGTTTTACTGGTGAATCAATGTTGTAGAAGATGACAGTGTTTCCATGGTAACTACAGAGCCTCTGAACGTCCAAATGGGTCATATCTGATGACCATGAAAAGATGAATAACTGTATTTTACACCAATTTTCCACATGCATTGATAAGATTAGTGGATTAACAGGTATTAAACCAGGAGTTTCCAACCTTTTTTGTCCCGTGACCCCATTTTAACATCACTAATTTCTGGTGACCCCAGGCATTCAAAACAGAGACTTTTTTTTTTGTTGCTAAAATTAATTTGTTTTTTGATCATGTAATAGTTTGCTATACTATGCTGCACATAAATGTTAGTTTTAGAGGATATTTAGTCTGTATAATGTATATTATTATGGACAGAGGCAGTAAATCCAGGTGTAGATTACTGTGCAAAGGGAGAATTGGATTTTCATTAGTCAGGATATGTACAGTCAGTCCAGTTTGGATTTACAAGGCTGACAATTAATACTGAACAAACAAGAACTCAAACTATGAATTATGAAAGAGCTGCAGCATCTGAAACTGACCACAATGAACATTTGACAGATAAACAGAACCACAGTGCTGCAGTTTCAGACTCAGTTTCTCATGTCTTTTTGTATTGGGATTGTCTCTCTCAACTCACCATATATTTTTTTTTTAGTAGTAAGTTTTTTATTTATTTTTATCAATTACTAGAAATTTCAGGTGACCCCATTTGAATTCCAGGCGACCCCACATGGGGTCCCGACGCTGAGGTTGAAAAACACTGGATTAAGCAGTTTAGATCAGTAGATGATTTCAGTCACCTGAGTTCAGGTCTTCAAGGGTTAAAACTGTGAAGTTTGAGACATAGCATATAATTAAAATCTGACTAAAATATTATTAAAATAAATTTAACCAGTCATATTTTTTAATACTCTTGGACCTTCAAGTGCATGGGAATGCTTTCTATAAATAACTCCGCCTTTGTTGCATAATCCAACAATATCAAAGTGGTGTTTCCTCAATTTTAAGATCTAAAACTCGTTACACAATATCCTCCTGGGACCCAGCAATGTATTTTTGTCCTCTGTAGGGGCCAAGAATTTCACAGCTTTACTAAAAATAAGAAATAAAATTTAAAAAAAAAACACTGTCCACTGCAAAGGACGTTCCATAAAAAAAAAACAAATCAAATAAAAAATGTATTTGAAGAAACTGTTTCCAATCAATTATTTAATAGAAAGGAGAAAAAAAAGCCAAAACCGTTACTTTGTTGGGTCTCAGGAGGATATCAAACCTGCAGGAGCTGAAATCAGAAGGTTAAAAAATAAAAAAATAAAAAAAAACATGCAGAAATTGGTAATCTGTCAACACACTGATGCTATATTTAAGTCTATAGGAGCATCCTGTTGGTTTATGATTAGTATGTAAATGAAGCAGAAGTGAGAAAATTCATAGTCTGTCACCAACAACTGCTGTCTTCACTGTTAGATGCTAAAAGGAGCTCAAATAATCATTTAATAGGCAAAAATTAACCTCAAACCATGGAATCCAAAAACCTCATAAATACACTATATGGACAAAAGTATGTGGACACGTTGAATTCAGGTGTGTCTTTTCTAACAGGGGTCTGGGATACAAAACAATAATGACTAACGTTATAATATAGTTTTATATTGGGATAAATATCATTGTATTGGTTAGTTTGGTTTAAATTGTTTTCATTGTTTCTAAAATGCCTCAGAGATGGTTCTGACTTAATTTCCCTAAATACTGATTTAGTTTTTTTTTTTTTTTTTTTTTTTTAATCCATGACTATGATTTAAATGTTCTACCTCTAAAATATCTCAATAATAATTTTCTAACACAACTAACCATCTAATTTCTTCACATCTCACTAGTCGCTTTTCCATTGGACATCTGTGCAAAACTTTACCGATATTTACTAAATGTCGAAAAAACGGAAGCACGTAATGTCAGCTTTTCCATTAAATCACAAATGTGATGATTTGTTTATTTATTATTGTGAGATGACACGAGGTCATTCCATAAACATGGCAACGAACATAAATATGGTGTTGATTTACAGATATATTCATTATTATTATGTATTACCCCTCTATCTCGTACTAAATTAAAAAATGATTGGGTTTCCTGGTGTGTCCACACATACTGCGCCATGTTTCTTCTTCTTCGCTTGTTGTAATGTACGTCAACAACCGTTTTTTTAATTCACCTGACTCTAGTTGTGAAAAAAGGTCTTTCCATTGCACTTTTGCGTGACACACCATTTGTACTTCGCCCAAAAACCACCTCTTGCCAGCGCAAAAACTTGTAATCGAAAAATGAGACTTTCGGCGAAACTGTTGTTTTTCCATTAGGTAAATTTGTATGCGCAAGTTATATTTGCGCAATTTGAGGGTCAATGGAAAAGCGACTACTGAGGAAGAAAAATCTCCCATTAAACTTTAAGGAAATATTGATGTTTTTATCTTAAAATCCTCCCCTACAATAAATGGGGATAAATCTTTTAAAAAAGGTTAGAGAGAAAATGATGAATTGTGATTTTAAATGTTCTAGCTCCTAAATTTCTAAAATATTTTTCATGCTCAGACTCTAATTAATAATTTTCTACCACAACTAACCATTTATTTTATTCAAATGTCATTTAGGAAGAAAAATTGCGCAGTAAAATTTAAGGAAATATTGATGTTTTTATCTCAAATCATCATGAACAGGACATCTTACAGCTGTAGACATGATGTGTCCCAATATTTTTGTCCATATAGTTTATAAACATCAATATTTCCTTCACCTTCCTCAGTGAGATGTGAAGAAAGTAGATAGTTAGTTTTGGTAGAAAATTATTATTTACAGTCAGAGCAGGAGAAATATTTTAGAAATTTAGAGGTAGAACATTTAAAATCATAGTCATGGATAAAAAGAATTAAATCAATGTTGAGAGAAATTAAGTAAAAACCATCTCTGAGGCATTTTGGAAGTAAAGATAACAATTTAAACTAAAATAACCAATACAATAATATTTATCCCAATATAAAACTATATTCTGACATTAGTGATTATTATTTTGTATCCCAGACCCCTGTTAGAAAAGAAACACCTGAATTCAACATGTCCACATACTTTTGTCCACATAGTGTACATGATGCCTCTATATCTGCAGGTTGGTGATTGCTGTATATACAGGGAACGCAATGAGAAACCTGTGGAAAATGTAGTCATTAGCGGTACTGAGGATGGAGTCAATATCATCGCCAAATAAGCAATATTTGCCGTGATAATGGCTGCACGCTGACTTTCTCCAGTCAGCACAGCGTTCTCCTTCCACCGTCAAGGACAAGCAGCTCTCACAACCCAAGAAAAAAAAATCTGCAGGTATCCTCGTCAGCCTGAGGTTGGCAGCAGAGGGTTAAACTGCAGAAACCCAAACCCTAAGAGAGGGGGGTCAAACTCATTTCTTCCAGGAGCCGCATTCAGCCCAATTGGATCTAAAGTGGGCCAGACCAGTAAAGTAACACCATCATAAGCTATAAATGATGACAACTTTTTTTCTATTTCTTTAAGTGCAATAAAAAATATTACATTACTTATTACCTCTGCCAAGTTAAACGGCGGAGGTTGTGTTTTCATCGGGGTTTGTCTGTCTGTTTGACTGTTAGCAAGATAACTCAAAAAGTTACAGATACATTTTCAGGAAATTTTCAGGAAATGTTGATACTGGCACAAGGAACAAATGATTAAATTTTGGTGGTGATCAGGGGTGGGGGTGGGGGGGCGCTGATCAGCCTTGGCGAAGGTCTGCGCTCTCCGAGTGCTTTTCGAATAGAATAGAATAGAATAGAATAGAATGTCTTTATTGTTATTGTACAGGTACAACAAAATTAAAAAGAGTTATCGTCCTAGGTGTCATAAAAAAAATATAAATAACACTGGTCAACAACAAATTTATTGTTTAAGTTTTTTGAGCTGATTTAGGATAATTTTGGTGTGCTGAATCCAAAAATCACATTAATTTTGCTCAATCAGGTCAACTTTCTGAACTATGCTACATATTGGCTTTTTAACATTTTTGCTTACATTTATGGGCATTTTCACATCATATGATACAAAATTCTTTCATATTTCTTGCAATAAACGAGTTGTGAAGATTTTACTTTTGCCAATTTATGATTAATGTTTTTTTTAATATTACAGGTGAATGAAATGGCTTCGACTAGAAGATCGTGCAAAAATAAGCCTGACGTATTCTGCTACATCTGCGGTGAATACACCATTGTACCTAACAGGAATCAAGTCACAAGTTTCATAAAGTGTGCTTACCAATCTTATTTTGGTATTAATTATTATATTTTGTGAGAAGATCAAATTTTTCAAAATCAAATTAGCAAAAAAACCTGACCTGATTGAGAAAAACAGATGTCATTTTTGGATTTAGGGGTGCAAAATGGTCCTAATTCAGTTGAAAAAACCTAGACAACTTGCAAAAAACATTTTTTTGTAACTCAGTGTAATGTATATAAAAGAATATAAAAACTAAAATATAAAAAGAAAACCCTGATGGCATAAATATCTAAAAAGCAGCATTAAAAAAAAAAAGTGTTACTAGAACTATAAAAGACACATAAAACATCATATACTCTGGACAACATTCAGCATTCCACATAATTAATTAATGTCCAGCAGTATTCAGTGCATTTATGGCCCTGGGATTAAAAACAGTTTTTTAGACGGTTTGTGCTGGCCTTTAGTGTCCGGAAACATCTGCCAGAGGGTAAAAGTTAAAAAAAAAAGTTCTTGTTATATTATTATATTAGTTGGTACAAGCATAATACTGCTAAAATTTGGAGTTTCTCCTTTGCCCGGGTCATTGTTCTTCTTGGTAGTTCTTCGAGGTTCAACCGGACTAGTTTTGCTTCAAAAGAGCAAAACTAGTCCAGTTGAACCTAGAAAAATAGAGTTGTCACTGTTTATAGGTTATGATGCTATTGTTTTACTTTAGATCATATTGGTCTGTATGTGAACCTGGACTAAAATTAATTTGACACCCATAATGGATGGACCTCCTCGGCCTCACCTGTCTCATCGGACTAGATGGACCCCCTCATGCCCCCCCCCACCCAACCGTACTGCATCTTTACAGACTGGAATTACATCATCAAATGGACGTCCATCAGTCCTGGTGCATCTACAGCCTGTCCGTCCATGGGGGTGGATCTCTCCTTCACTGTGGGTTTTTGGAGTTTTTCTTTGCCGAGAAGGAGGGTCTAAGGACGGGGGATGCCCAGGACATTAATCCATTCCCTTCTTCTACTGTTTATTTGACTGTTGCTCGTCTTCATACCCAACTAAATAATTACCTCCGCCAAGGAGGTTATGTTTTTGCCAGTTGTTTGTTTGTCTGTCTGTCTGTTTGTCTGTCCGTTAGTGTGCAACATAACTCAAAAAGTTATGGACAGATTTTGATGAAATTTTCAGGGTTTGTTGGAAATGGGATAAGGAAGAAGTGATTAACTTTTGGGAGTGATCCGGAAGAAATCCTGGATTCTGGATCACTTTGAAATTTTTGTTAACATTGTGGTAAATGGGGCCAAAATTTTCGTTTCCCAATATCTCGCTTAATTATTGACCAAAACTCATGAAATTTAACTCAGGAATTGACAATGGGGTCCTCTATCACATTTCAAAGGCTGATCCGGATATGATCCAGAAGGTGGATTTTATCTCAATTTATATAAAAAATGGGGGTGCCCTTACTTTTTGGCCTACTGTGCCTTTAATTTGGAAAAAAATTTCAGGAAATGTTGATACTGGCACAAGGAACAAATGATTAAATTTTGGTGGTGATCGGGGGTGGGGGGGCCCACGGGGGGGCCCACTGATCAGCCTTGGCGGAGGTCTGCGCTCTCCGAGTGCTTCTAGTTGTTTTTTTTTATTTAGTTTTTATGTTATATACCTGTTGTGAAGCACATTGCGTCTACCTTGTGCATGAAATGTGCTCTATAAATAAAGTTGAATTGATTGTTAATATCTTCAGTGTAATTTTTGCACTTTGCAAATTCGAAATCAAACAAGTTTATGAACATAAATTCTTAGGAATCATTATAGACAATAAACTCAGCTGGAAATCATATATAGATAGTGTATTATAAAAACAAAAGTGTCAAAAACCATTGCAATACTGTATAAAATCAAGTACACACAGAGCTAAAACTCACTGTACATACTGTACTGCTCCCTCATACTTTCACACTAAACATATTATGTGGAGGTATGGGGAAACACATACAAAACAATCATCAAACAAATCTTCACCCTTCAAAAGAAAGCCATTAGGATTATACATCAGAAGGATTACTTCGCACCAACCAGCCCACTTCTCATCAGCACAAATACTCTGAAATTAGAAGATCAGGTTAGCCTCAGCACTGCTGTATTCATCTATAAGGTACACAATAACCTACTTCCACCCTGCATACAGGAGCTGTTCTCAGTCAGACAGTCCCAGTCCAACCTTAGGGGGACCAGTATGTTCAAGAAAACAAAGCCAAGGACCAACACAAAAGACAAATGCATATCTGTAATTGGAGTAAACTTATGGAATAACCTCGATAAAGAACTGAAATCATGCACATCAGTCACTACATTTAAAAGGATGTTTAAAACTAAAGTATTCAACACATATAAAACAGGGGTGCCCAATCCTGGTCCTTGAGAGCCACTATCCTGCATGTTTTAGATGTATCCCTCTTCCAACACAGCTGATTCAAATGATAAGCCTATCATCAAGCTCTGCAGAAGCCTGATAATGACCGTCAGGTGTGCTGGAAGAGGGAAACATCTAAAACAGGGGTGTCAAACTCATTTTCTTCCGGGGGCCACATTCAACCCAATTTAATCTGAAGTGGGCCGGACCAGTAAAATAATAGCATGATAACCAATAAATAATGACAACTCCAAATTGTTTTAGTACAAAAAATAACATTCAGTTATGCCAATATTTACATTTACAAACTATCCAAACAAAAAGGATGTGAAAAACTTGAAAAAAAACAGAATTTGTTAAGAAATAAAAGTACAATTTTATCAATATTATACCTCAACTAATCATTTATACATATGCACAAAGCATTTAGTAACAGGCACAAAATTGTTAAAATTGCACTTAATTTTCTTAATTTCTTCATTTAGTTTAAGTTATTCACATGTTATTGTTAAAGTATAGTTTGTTAATGTAAACATTTTCATAATTTAATATTTTTTGCACTAAATCAAAGAGGAAAAATTGGTGTTGTCATCATTTATAGAT
This sequence comes from Sphaeramia orbicularis, assembly GCF_902148855.1. Classification (NCBI taxonomy): domain Eukaryota; kingdom Metazoa; phylum Chordata; class Actinopteri; order Kurtiformes; family Apogonidae; genus Sphaeramia; species Sphaeramia orbicularis. The sequence continues at coordinate 5,586,133 of NC_043960.1, forward strand.
TATTATGATATTATTTTTGAGTTTGATGCCCTAACTTGCACTTTGCAAATTCATCCCACGGGCCAGATTGGAACCTTTGGCGGGCCGGTTTTGGTCCCCGGGCCGCATGTTTGACACCTGTGATCTAAAACATGCTGAATAGCAGCTCTCGAGGACAAGGACTGGGAACCCCGATATAAAATATTCAGATAAAATAGGCCAATTATCAGTATGAATCGAAGATATTGCTTTGATTATATTATTTGTTTTATTTATATTATTGTATAAAACTGCACCATTGTCTTATCTTGTTTTGTTTCTGCAACTTTCTTTCTTGTAAATAGGGTAGGCATAAATAATCTGTTGCTTCAGCCTACGCCTTTTCACACATGTTTAATATAGAAATCCAAACTGTATGTATGTATATATCATGTTCTGTTAGATGGATGAATAAATTACTACCACTGCTACAACTAAATTCATCCCGCAGGCCGGTTTCAGCCCCCGGGCCGCACGTTTGAGACCCCTGCCCTAAGACCTTCCATCGACCCGCTGTCTGTACAGCATCAACCAAACAAGCACTCAGGATAGAGTTCACTGCCCAGTGAGAGAGATGCCAGTATGAGGAAATGGAACTAAGGGATGGAGAGCTGGCTGCAAGGGGTTTGTGTCCAGGGTGTCAATAACGCACTCATCCAACTGCAAGTAACAAACAAAACATGTTTAAAAAAAAAAAAAAAAGAAGGAAAGAAAGTCATTCTGGAAGAACATCCACAATTGTTTGGAATGTTTGATGCTTTAACCCTGCATATGGAAGCCATGCCACAAAACATTCAAACTAAAGGAGACAAATGCAGGGTGACCCAAAAAAACAGGAATTTTTGAAGTGCGTATTGGCAGACATGAGCAAGTGGCAGCACTGTGAGACAGTGACCTTGAGCAAGTAAACACACCCCCATTTTAGTAACCATGGATCAGTGGAACGGGCAACAGCGTGCGTCAGCCATAAAAATGTTTTATAAAAACGGTGATAGTTTGACAGCTGCGCAGAGGGAGTTCCGACGTTTTTACAACGTAGGACGTCATGGTGCTGTTCCATCAAAACACGCGATAAAATGTTGGATTAATAACTCTGACGAGACTGGATCTGCCCTAAAGAAGAAACCAGCTGAGATGTTGCAGCGGTCAATGAGGAATCTCAACAGCAGATTTCAAGAATGCATTCGTACAGGAGGACGCCATCTACAGGAAGTAATCTTTAAAAAATGAAAATTCCATCATTGTTTCTTAAATGGCATGTTTTAAGCTTTCAATTACTATGAATAAAATATTTTTCTTCCATCACTCTTGGTTTTATTGGATTGGTAAAAAGTTCCCATTTTTTTGTGTCACCCTGTATTAAATGAATGGAACTAAGGGATGGAGAGCTGGCTGCAAGGGGTTTGTGTCCAGGGTGTCAATAACGCACTCATCCAACTGCGAGTAACAAACAAAAACATGGTTAAAAAAAAAAAAGAAAAGAAAGAAAGTCATACTGGAAAAACATTCACAATTGTTTGGAATGTGTGATGCTTTAACCCTGTATGTGGGAGCCATGACGCAGAACATTCAAACAAAAGGAGACAAATACTTAACGAGATACTTATTAAAATACTTATTGGACCGAAAAAAGCTCAGACAAAAGAAGTGGCTCCAACCAGATGGACCACAACTTGAAGATTGGTTCAAAGCAATGCAATGGAGAAACGGTCCTTTTCATTAAAAGTAAAACAGGGTAAATTTATGGAAATGTGGTCAAAATGGACTGTATATATTCACCCCATTGAGGCCAGATTTAACTAAACTGGAAATGACAAGTTATAATTGGACTGGTTGAATGTACTGGAGCTGAAACTACTGTGGATTTTGGAATAAGAATAATGAAAACAAGGGGGAAAATGTGACATCTTTTTGTTGTAAAGTACGGTATGGTAAAGTATGGAAGACTTACTTTAAGAGCAGTTGTCTCTGTTTTGTTTTTTTCTAAACAGAGAATCTATATGGAACGTGTTTATGTTAAATTTCATGCTTTACAATTGTTGATTTTTCAGACATGGTATACAAATCTGCTTAGTTGTGTGTTATTAAAAAATAAAATTAAAAAAAAAAAAGAATGGGTGACCAATGACAGCTTTTAGAGAACTTCAGCTCATATTAATTGTCTTTACACCCACTCAGTACATTACGATAGTAGGTAAAAAGTAAAAAGAGCCAGAAAAAACGGGCAAATTTAAGGAACTATTGAAATGTGTTTGAGTGGACTTTCAATCTGTAGTTGGACTGCTACAGATTTCTGCTTGGCTACTTTTTAGTCATGTCAAAAATTAATTGGATATTCTGAAGTAAAGTCGAAAAAGTAAGAAAACTGTGTGTGATAACTGCAGTGAAAATTTAGGGCTAAATGGTGTCTTTTTTTTTTTTTAACTTAACTTCAAATTTCACCAAGTTTTCCTTTCGTGCAGCTCAACTTCCTCCTCGAAAGAGATATTAAAAATCTTCCTCTTCTTGTCACTCGCCGTGCAATAATCGCAGCGCCAATTCAATTATGAATTCGCCGATCGATACGGACTAAAGAAATGCGAACGAAAGAACAAACACGCCACCCGACTTGACCTTGGCTCCCATAAGCTACAGATGTTTATTTCAGGTCTATTCAATTACTGGAGCGCTGTTGTCTCTCTCCTCCACCTGGTAGAATGGATCAATGAGCTGCATTGATCTGCCCACTCGCATGGCGTCTAATGACTAATTCAAGTCGGTGATGAGAGCACAAATTGGGAGGGAATATCAAACCCGGTCTATTTTTAGAGAAAATCAGAGGAAGCTTAGGTAACATGTTGGCGTTGCTACAGCCATATGCCGGTGAAACGTTACTCCTGTGGGTTAAATAACACATCAGATTAACACTCGTGAAAATGTGAGAGGAGCGAGAGTCCGAACTCCACTGCACTGACACAGTATATGTATTAAATAGGTTTACAGTAACAGGTTAATCCTTTAGGCGCCAGAGGTTTTTTTTTTGTTTGTTTGTTTTTTTAAATATGGGTGCTTCAATGAAACTGGGTTTATTTTAGCATCTGTCACTTTTCCAGCTTTTTAGGCCAAATAAGAAAAGAGAAATTTAGACATACTTCCTCGCAGGATGGACCTAATGATGACCTCAGATAAATGCAAAAAAAAAATTTTTAATCAAATATTGGGGCCAGAAATAGAACCCAAATATAGACAGTAAAAGCTACCTAGGTGTCAGTGCATTAGATCAGAAAAAACATGGCTGTAAATGGTCTTATACAGACTATAAATAAAGACACTGTGTTAAATGTGTCGATCCTAGTGGTTTTTCTAATCCACACATGTGGGTTTTTCATCAATCTTAGTCTCATTCCAGGTTTGGTGTGTAACCCATCGTATCCACTCGCGTTACATACAGAACCTGGTCATTTAAACGCATATAAATCATGAATGATTTTGCAACAGCGGTCATTTTTGTGAAACACTCTGTCTTGCATAATTAGTTCAATTCCCAAAATGTACCTGTGAGAGATTAAAGCCATATTCAAAAAAATAGTGGCGCATAATTTTCATGTCCTTTGGACCGTGTTACATGCAGATTTTTGTATTGTAAACAATGTAAAATAATATAAACGTGTTCTATCTGAAAAATAGTTTTTCTTTTATCTCAGTAAGTATTTATTTTTAGAACAGACCCAAAGTGCTTCCAAACCTGCTTCATAACATGAGTCTACATCTGGTTTGAATTTTCAGCCCCTCTGTCCTGTTATTAGGACCAGTTTCAGAGAAACACCCATATTTAATTTTGACATCACGATTCAATTAGCTGCATCTGGGAATTGATTAGAGATAAAGTCATACCATAAATGAGAAACATATTTGTTTATGATGGAAGTAAATTTACTCATTTAATTTGCATATTGTGACATCACAGGGCGTCAGCCATATTGGATTGTGTAACTTTTACAAAAATTGAACTTATAACTTATTTACATAGAAGTTTTCTTTGTGTTTTTGTTTTTTTTATTTTATTCTTAAAGAAGGGTATGACTTTCATCATCAATTTTTCAAATCAAATCTGTAAAACCCGAGTCATAGCCTAAGTATCATGAACCCATTAGTCTACCTGTGATTACGCACCTGAATCTCTTCCCTCACAGTGAACAATTTCAAAGTGTCCTCCACCATAAACTGTCCATTTGTTTACAAACAGAGCTGGTAGGTCACTCCAGCATTTTCAGAAATTTGTTGCGATTTGTGGGAAGCGGAGCTCCACGCAGCCACATTATGGCTGCAGCAATAAATACGGAAACGGCTTCATTGCCTCTTGCTACTGCAGCTGCGTAGAGCTCTGCTTCCCTCAATGCAAATTGCAACAAATTTCCGAAAATGTCAGAGTGACCTACCAGCTCTGTCTGTAAACAAATGGAGTGTTTATCTTGGAGATTCAGATGCGTAATCACAGACAGACTTATGGTTTCATGATACTTAGGCTATGACTCGGGTTTTACATATTTGATGAAAAATTGGTGACGAAAGTCATACACAGCTCTAAAATAAATGAACTTAAACATTACTAGAAAGTAAAATGCAGCAAGTTTTAGTAGCTTTTTAGCCAAGCAGCAATGCAGGTAAATCTGTCCTTGTCTAAAGCAAAATAAACTTTACTTCCTTACTTATCAAACCACCTTTAAACTGGATTTTCTTCTTCTCTTTGAATAGAAACATACCCTGAAATGGTGTTAGGATTGAAGGGGCACATCATTCATCATATTTGTGGTTTTAGCAGATGTGGATACACTATGGCAGTGGTTCCCAACTTTATTTTGCTCATGAACCCCATTTTAACGTCACAAAGTTCTGGCGACCCCAGAGTGGACAAATTTTTTTTGCTAAAATTAATTTGTTTTTGATCATGTAATAGTTTGCTATACTATGTTATAAATAAACGTTAATTTTAGAGGACATTTAGGCTATATAATGTATATTAATATGGACGGAGGCAGAAAAGCCAGGTGTAGATTACTGCACAAAGTGAGAATTAGATTTTCATTGGTCAGGATATGTACAGTCAGTCCAGCTTGGATTTACAAGGCTGACAATTAATACTGAACAAACAAGAACTCAAACTATGAATTATGAAAGAGCTGCAGCATCTGAAACTGACCACAATGAACATTTGACAGATAAACAGAACCACAGTGCTGCAGTTTCAGACTCACAGTTTGTCATGTCTTTCATGTGTTGGGATTGTCTCTGTCAACTCAACATATATTTTTTATTAGTACATTTTTGTTTTTTGTTTTTTTTATCAATTACTAGAAATTTCAGGCGACCCCATTTGAATTCCAGGTGACCCCATGTGGGGTCCCGACAACAAGGTTGAAAAACACTGTCTTCCATCAATATCTATGGCATTGTACTGACAAAAACATTCCTTTTCGGTATTCCGTGTTTTCTTTTCTGTCTGTTTTAGTCACATGATACACACAGGAGTTAGTACTTGATTGCATAACCACTGTTTTGGATGACTTTTGATGGTCTAATAATTTTTTCCGCGACTGTAAACAAACCACTTATTCAGAACTTCAATTTTTACCATTTCGTTCCGAGTTCTACCTGATTTTTTTCTTCTAGTCCTAGACCTGATTTGAAAATTCTGGTCTCAAACTCGAACGCGAGAGTCCTCAGAGCTGAAATCGACTTGGACTTTGCCCTCGATTCGAGATGATCTACCCTACACGCCTGGCAGGTTTGTTTCCCAGTAAAGCACGCACGGAACTCACTTTCCGGCGAACAGACGAAGAAAACATTCTGGGAAGTTGTCACGGTTAATGACTCCCCACTCCAGCGTGCCTCGGTTTCACAGTTTTTGGCAAAGTAATATAATAACGCTGCATATTTTAAATACATATCTGTGTTTCACCTGCGATTGCCATCTCCTTCAAAAAACCACCGCACAATATTATCTTTTAATTAGCTCTTAACCACAGCACCAGTCCAACACTCTCCCATTTACTGAGGAGATAACTAGAGAGGCAATCAGGCGGACGACTCAGACCGCCGCTGTTAATTATCCACACGCCAATAATGAGACAGAGCCTCTTATTAGCTCCCCACAATCAAAAGCTTCCCCACACTCCACTGGTTTGCCAGTTCCCCGCGGCTTACTACAGAGATCTGCTTTTCAACAGGGGAGAAAAGGCTTAAAGGCTCGACTGTAGTTTTATTTTTTTTAAGCATCTCCAGCAGCTGTGCAAACTGTGTCCTTGCGTTGGTTGGAGGTACGTGAAAGGATGCTCCTCGCCTCTGTCACGACATCTTTGATTTTTGAAAACAATCAAAACCAACTAATCGCAAAGATCTACTCATGTTTACAATCAAACAAAGGAGTTTCTACACTTTATATGAAATATAAATGGAAGAAAGAGGCCAAAATAATCATCTCAGAAGAGGACTGGTGGAACATCTGTAAAACCCAATCAGGCACGTCAAATTCAGGTCATTGGAAGGAATTCACCTGGAACTGAGATTTGTCACATTTTTCATTACCCCCAAATAAAACAAATGCAAAAGGGCCTACCGAGTTATGGGAATTGTTGGAGAAAATGTGGGAACGCCCTTGCAGACCATTTTCACATTTTCTGGGATTGTCCAAGAATTAGAATTTACTGGATTGAAACGATGAAAATGATGAACACAATAATGGGGTTTGAGATTAAACATGATTTCTGCACAGTTTATCTTGGAAATCTACCACCCACAGTCAACTCTGGAGACAAATACCTGATTAATATAATGATGGCAGCCTGTAAAAAAAGCCATAACAAGAAAATGGCTGAGCGAAGAACCCCCAACAAAGAAGGAATGGACTGGAATTATTAAAGAAATATGCAATATGGAAAAACTAACTTTCTCCTTGAACCATAATTTGGACAAATTTACTAATTATTGGCTAAAATGGACATCTGTCCCAGAAGACATGACGCCCCAATAGGACAACACCTTGTTTTTCTCATGAGAAATACACATATATGTCAACATCTGTGTGTTTTACTGTCAATATGTGTAAATATGCATTCCAGGAAAATGTGCACAAATGTTTATGAAAATGGTGGATGTAATTATGTCAGCAGGTTTACGGGACATTATCTGATGCAACATGAGAATATATCTGAATGATCTGACATGGACTGAAACAGGACAATACCCAAACTAGTTCAACCCTCTGATCATGATGGGATAACATTGTGACTCACTGACCCACTTCTTTATCGTTGTATTTTAAGTTTTGATACTGCCCTGTCTGTGGTTGTTGACATCTCGTTTCGTATGTCTTTACTTTTTTGTTTTACTGTCTGTTTGTTAAAAAATGTAAAATCTGTTAAAAATAAAGTATAAAAAAAAAAAAGAAAACAATCGAAACCGAGGTTTTCAACGTGCCGACATTCACACACGTCTTTACATGATAGTTTGGGCGGCAGAAGGGGATTTGACACGTTATTATGTAGTAGGTGGGGGTGGGAACGACATGTTGAACATCAGTAGCAACAACCTGACAATGAGATGCTGGCAAAAGGGCGGATGTGGAAAAAAAAAAGAAATCAAAGTTGACTCATTTTACATCCTGAACAGACGGTAGAGTTTTGACAGGTCACTGACACTCTGCCCACTCCGACTCCTCCACTTCGCAAATCCACATCTCATGCCTCATTTTTCTGGTGTTTATCGGATTCTTGAATTAAGCTGTGTAGTTTCAGATGTAGTATGTAAATAAATCTGAGAAAAATAACCTGCAAAATTCAACCTGTGATATATTTTAACCCATAAAGACCCAGTGCTACTTTTGTGGCAGTTCCCAAATGAATGTTTTTCTTTCTATTTAACCTTTTTTAAATGATTTATCACCATTTATGATAATATCCTCTGTACAGGGTGTCCCATAAGTCTCCATACATAGGAGACATAATACATTCCATACATATATGGTTCTAACATGTATTTCTTTATATTTCTTCTTTATAGTTCTTCAGCAGTGGAGGACACGCATTGAAATGTGTTCCCAACAAAATGGCAGTCATTTAGAGCATATTATACAGTATAAATAAAAATGGTTTATGTCAAGAAACGTTTATTTTTCCTATGTATGGAGACTTATGGGACACCCTGTATTTTGCGTTTTTCAATAAAAATCAGGTATTTTTCTTGTATTTAATTCACAGATCATGTAGATGTTTATAAAAGCACAGATTAACATTGAGGGTTACTAGGGATGCACCAATTCCAATAACAGTATCAGACATCAGTTCTGATACTCAGTGTGTGTACTTGTACTCGTACTTGTAAAACTAATCTGATACAACTGCACTGATACCACTTACGGCCGCGTGACATTCACAGTTCAGTGCAGCAGGTACGCGGCGGTGGAATAATGTGTGGGGAGTGTGGAGATTTAGCGAAATAAATGACAGTGATAAAAGTAACACTGACTGACAGTAACGTTACAGACACGGACGGAGTGTTCTGTCCATCCTCTGCGTACATTCCATCTGTTTTCCAGGTGCTGGTTGCAGGCAATCCTCGTCAGAGCGCACAGTAGCTCCGTGAGTATGTGATTGTGTGTGTGGGGGGGTGATAGCGTCATTGTCAGAGCAGAAAGTGAAACTAACTCGCTTTAAAGTTCCTCTTATTCTCCGGGCAGCACACACACACACACACACACACACACACACACACACAGGAGCAGTGAGCGACAGAATCTCCGCACAGCAAAAAAAAAAGTTAATATATCGGCTACATATTGGCCGATGTTGATTAATTGGTGATACACTATAATCGGCCCGATTAATCGGCCGGCTGATTAATCGGTCGGGCTCTAGAATATACCCTTGCCGCCGGCCCTCGACAGCATAACCCTTGTTATCTAATAAGATTATGTGCCTTTGAGCATACTCTAAAATGCAACTAAAACTTTTTTCCATACTTTATAAAGACTTTCACTCAACATTTCAAAATTCCATGTTTTTTCAGATTTTCAGTGCCTGTGTAAGCACCCTGTTCTGTTATAGGAAAGTGAAGCCATGTTTTCCAGCTTCTGTGCTGAGCCACATCTGGCAGAATTTGAAGCAGCCATCGGTGATTACATATGTCAATCACATATTTACAAAAACAAGCTTTCTCCTGTCTGCTGCTGCCATGGGCTCGCTCGTGGAGGTTTTGTCGGGTTTCTTCTCTGCATACTTGGCCGTTATTTGTCAAGTTCCCTGAGATAATCATGTATTATGATTGACATTATATAAATAAAACTGAATTGAATTTAACACGTCTACCTGTCTGAAAACATCTATAAGTGCCCAAAACCTCCAGTCACAGGGTAGATTTTCTACTGCAGTTTGCAAATGAGAAAACCAGGACAGTGCTCCTGTTCTTTAAAAAGTACATTACAATCAACTGGCTAGTTCATTAATTAATTAGTTGTTACACAAATCTGAGCCTTTGTTCTTGTGTTTTAACGTAAGTGAAAACTGCAAAACAAAATATATTTTAAAAAAAAGTACATTACAATCTGTACACATATCTGATAGACGTAAAATAATTTATTCACATTTCCTCACAAATCGTAATGTCAACCCTCATAGAGCTAAACAGCTGTAACCAAAAGCATCTACTGATCTAAAATGTTTAATAACTTTTCAACATCTAATCCTAAACCTATCAATACATGTAAATAATTGTTGTAAAATACAGTTTGTCATCTTTTCATGGTCATCAGATATGACCCATTTGGACGTTCAGAGGCTCCATAGTAACCGTGGAAACACCGTCATCTTCTACAACAGTGATTCGCCAGTAAAACCCATGGAGTTGGATCAATGACAGCGGATGGAGACGCATGTTTTATGTTTAATTAATGATAGATCTTACTGAAAAAGTCACCTTTGTTTCAGTTTTCTATGTTTGATATAATCACCTTTAAATTTACTCTGAGCTTTTATGAACATCTATATGACCAGTGAATTAAATATAGGAAAAACATCTGCTTTTCAATGCACAGTGCAGAGGGTAAAATAATAAATAATGACATTATTCAGGAAAAGTTCGATACAGAGAAAAATTCATTGGAAGTCAGTACAAACACAGTTGTGTGTTAAACCACCTTTAACAAACATACTGATTATTAAGTACCTTTGAATATAGAACGTATTATCTCAACTTTACCATCAATATGTGTATAAATCACCCACAGGACACACGGACAGTTTGGTCCAAGATGTGTCACTCACTGATATGTTCATAACTACTGAATGAAAGTACAAAACAACTATAAACTAGAAACATATACAACCTAATGGGACACTTTTTTTTTTTTTTTTTTTAAAGTCACCCATCCACTGTCTTCATCCAAAAACAGGCACAGATTAGAGCAGAAAACCACCAATACATAACCCCTTTTCAGGCCAACTGCAATCTAAAATTAAGATACTATAAAAGAAATACACTATATGGACAAAAGTATGTGGACACGTTGAATTCAGGTGTTTCTTTTCCAACAGGGGTCTGGGATACAAAACAATAATTCAAACGCCATAATATATGTTTATGTTTATGTTTACGCATCTGGCAGACGCTTTTTTCCAAAGCGACTTACAGGGGAAAACCAATTAAATCACTCAATCAATCAAATTTTATTTATATAGCGCCAGATCACAAAAAAAAGTTATCGCTTGACATTTTATATATAGAGTTGGTCAAAACCAGACTCTAGGCCAATTTACAGAAACCCAACAGAATCCTCCAGGAGCAAACACTTGTGACTGGTGACAGCGGAAGGAAAAACTTCCCTTTAACAGCAGAAACCTCGAGCAGACCCAGACTCCTGGAGGATGGCCGTCTGCCTTGACCAGTTGGGGTTAAAGAGAGAGAGTAGAGAAGGAGAAAAAGAGAGAGCGATAGAGATAGAGACTGGGGGAGAGGGGGAGAAGGGGGGAGTAGGGGGAGACACATGGAGGCGGTTGAGGATAAGTGAGTGGTGATGATGAGGGCAGGGAAGAGGCCGGACCACCGCAGCAGGTCCAGAGATAATCCTGGAAGAATCTGAATAGAGTTTTATATTCCTATTCAGTCCATCACTGTACAATTCTTGAAAAATATAATCTGTTAAATTTTGAAAACTTAAAATTTTTCAAAATCACCTGTCTTATCTATAATCCCCTTCCCCCCTCGGAGGAATTTATTCGACCAAGAGACGACAATTTGAGTACAAGATCTGTTTCTAGAGGGGACTATGAGGTGCCGCTCAGACAAACTAAAATAGGCCAAAACACCATCTATGTTATCAGCAATAAGAGCTGGAATAGTCTTCCAATGACTATTCAAGAAATTCCCACCTTTTATACATTTAAAAAAAGACCTAAAAAAAAAAAAAAAAAGGTTAAAATCTAGTCAAACCTGTGATGTCTGATCAGCATTTAATTTCCATCTCAATAGTTATTCTTCTTGGCAGTTTTATACTGTATTTATTGTAGTAATAATGTATTGTATGATGTATGCTTTTATATAGTAATGTGTTGTATACACTGTATTGTCTTGTTTGTATGTTTAGTCTGTCTTTAAATGTTGAGGACTATGGATTAATATGCATTGTCCTCGTCAAATAAACAAATAAATAAATAAATTGTATTGGGATAAATATCATTGCATTGGTTACTTTGGTTTAAATTGTTATCTTTGCTTCTAAAATACCTCAGAGAACATTGATTTAAGTTTTTTTTTAATCCATGACTATGATTTTAAATGTTCTTCTTCGAAATTTCTATAATATTTTTCATGCTCTGACTGTAAAGAATAATTTTCTACCACAACTAACCATCTACTTTCTTCACATCTCTCTTAAGAAGAAAAATCTCCCATTAAACTTTACGGAAATATTGATGTTTTTATCTCAAATCATCATGAAAAAGACATCTTACAGCTGCAGACATGATGTGCCCCAATATTTTTGTCCATATAGTTCAGAAACATCAATATTTGCTTAAATGCATATAATATTGAAGACCATCTCTTTTAAAGGTGTAGTATGTAGGAATTATGTTCTAAGTAATTATATACTGGCCCTGACTGTCACCAGACATTAAGGAATCATGTTCATTTCAAATACTGATATTAGTGACAGTAATAGTCCAGCCAGAATATTTGCATTTGAAAAGCTCAGTGTCAGCCCCGAAATGATGTTAGTGTTGTCATTGTGTGTTTTGATCTGAGGCTCCGCCCATCACCTGTCTGCCAATCACAGAGTCAGTTGCCTTTCAGCATCCAGGTTACCAGATGCCAATGAGCTGCAGCTGGAACATTTCGGATCATAAATGTCTGATGTTAACAAACCTAAAAGGCCTCTTATTATTCCCAAATACATTGTGACAAAGTGAGAAACAAAACAAGGAGATGTATATGCGATCTGTGCCGCTTGTACTTCACAGAAGTAAAAGTGAAACTAAGGCTCATTTCCCTTTTCCCTATCTCCTGAATCTTCGCAAACTTTCATTTGAGTGGGCAGGACGTTTGTCCTGGCCTGTTATATATTATACTTATGTATAATAAGTCTGGTGATGATTTTTTTGTATTCATACAAAAAAAATCATAAATTTCATGAAATTTATGGTATGGTGGCAAGGATTAGTAGAAACGCTATTAGTAGACGCTCATGCTTGATCTGGCAACCCCTAGTCTGGGGGGAGGAGGGGAGGATACCATGCTCTACAGTATTTTGAATGTGATTGCAGTACCAGTTTTGGCCAAAATCCTACATACGGCACCTTTAAGTCCCAAGTTCAGTCAAAATCTGCATTATTGTTGTGACATCGCATCTTCATTTTATCCATGAAATCCAATAAACAGAGTAATAAATTACAGAAGCACCAGACCACTTATTAGAGGCTCTAAATAAATGCATGAGACCAACAAACCAACAACTTTCTTCACATCTCACTTAAGTAGAAAAATCTACCATTAAACTTGAAGGAAACATTGATGTTTTTATCTCAAATCATCATGAACAGGAAATCTTATAGCTGTGCAGCACATGATGTGTCCCAATACTTTTGTCCATACAGTTTATATGCAGGGTTCTAATGGTAAAAACAGTATCAGCTGATTAGAGCAGTAAAACCCAGAGTGGACATACCTGTCTGAGTTTGAGGTAGAAGGTCTCACTGAAGGTCTTGCGGCTGAAGTACCAGAAGCGTTCATTGGACGGATAAACTCTGACCAGTGTTTCCAAAAGGAAGCGAACGGGTTCCACCACCTCGGTCACAACCAGGTCCACCGCCACCGTCAGGTACACCTGTTTATCTGGACCACAACGGGTGGAAAAGAGGAAGGAAAACACAAAGTGGATGAATGTCAGACTGTTTAGACTCATGTTTTAGTAGTGGAATCAAAGTATGTTTAACCCTTTCATGCATAGTGGTCACTACAGTGGACAGTTATTCTACAGCTGTTTTAATGTATATTCATGGATTTTGTTGTTTTACTTGCATATCAACCGACACAGCGGACACTTATGCAACACCCCATACATTACAATTCATACCATTACTGTTCCTGTTCTTGCTAAACCTGATCTGCAGCAACATATTTGAGTCTAAATCAATTGCTAATTGTTATTAGACTGTAATTTAACCCTTTCATGCATAGTGGTCACTACAGTGGACAGCTATTCTACAGCTGTTCTCTTATATATTAATGAATTTTGTTGTGTTAGTTTCATATCAGACAACACAGTAGACGCTTATGTATCATCCCCATAGACGGCAATTCAAACCATTACTGTAATTTTGCTGTTCTTGATAAACCTGATCTGCAGTAACATGTTTGAGTGTAAATTAATTGCTTGTTATTAGACTGTAATTAAGAGGGTTTTTTTTTTTTTTTTTTTAAAACAAAAAGGTTTTTTTTTTTCATATTATCTCCATGAATTGAGTAGTGACTAGTATTAGAGTATGTTAAAATGTGAGAAAACATCAAATTAGGAGCATTAAAAATGTTTTTATTTCATAGTTTTCACCCACTATGTCAGTAAATACATGTTAAAGAAAGAATAAAATAAAAATGTTTCTTTGCTTCAAAAATTAAATGCATGGTGTCCAGCTGAGTGGATATTTTTGCAACTCCATGAAAAATAGGTTCATAGGAAAATTTTCAGTTGCATTGTTTTTTTCATGCCTAAAGAGAAACGAAAACACTCAGGAAAAAAATCTTTATTAAGGTCCCTATAATTCATACATGAAAGGGTTAAATTTCTTTTAAAACAAAAAAATAGTTGTTTTTTTTGTTGCGTATTATCTGATTGAGTAATAACTAGTATTATAATATGTTAAAATGTGAGGAAACATCAGATTCACAGCATTAAAAATGATTTTATTTCATAGTTGTCACACAGTATGTCAGTAAATACATGTTTCTTTGCTTCAAAAATTAAATGTATGGTGTCCAGTTGAGGGGACATTTTTGTAACTCCATGAAAAATAGTTTCATAAAGAAATTTCAATCACATTGTTTTTTTTATGCCTAAAGAGGAATAAAAACATTCAGGAAAAAAGTCTTTATTTCGGTAATCATAATTCATGCATGAAAGCGTTGAAAAAAAAAAAAGAAAAAGAAAAAAGAAAGAATGCAATGTTAGATTATAGGTTTACCTGTAGATTTAAGTAGAGTTGAGTGGAGATTTCATATTGTAGATCACATTAATTTTATATTTTATTTTAAAACAAATACTAGGCAAGTTAACTTCTCTACAATTATAAAATGTACTAGCGTTAGTGTCATGATAAATGGAAGAAATGGACAATTTTCATTTCAACGTCACATTACTAAAACCAGTTGTTAGTCACAAAGGTCCCTTATGTTTGTTTTGTATTGTACAGAAATCAAACCATAAAAATAAAGTGTCAAAAAAAAAAAAATGTACTAGCGTGTTGACCTGTGGTTCCCCACGGGTTCTAGATGTGGTCGTTTTTATGCTGTGCAGAGCTGACTTCTGGGAAAAAATGTTAGTCTGTATTTTATAAGTACTGACATAAACATTGTTTGGTAAATCGTGATATTTATAATTTAACATGTGATAGTTGATGTATTTCGATTACAACTGTTTGAAGTGTGATTGTTATTGTTTTACATATTTAGTCGGCAAGGTGGCCCGATTGTTTATCTGTTGTCATTGTTCACCTCAAAGACATCTGAAAACGTCACTCCACCCATTCACTGTTCACTCTAAGAAGGTCATGTGACACCTTAGTAACGTTATCCCATTGTTCTAAGTGTAGGCAACATGATTCTGGGCATAGCAATGTGACTGTAAGGTTATTGTATTCCAAAAACTACTAATATCGTCCCAAAATATTGGTCCTATCAACTTGCTGTTTACGCTAGTCTCTGCGTTGACCAAAAATACATAAATATGACAAACTGCAGCAGTGAGCACTTTCCGAATTTTGTGTGATCCCCGAGACACACACACACATACATAAGGAAAGGAAAGGAAAGGAAAGGAACGATACGATACGATACGATACGATACGATACGATACGATACGATACGATACGATACGATACGATAAGATAAGATAAGATAAGATAAGATAAGATAAGATAAGATAAGATAAGATAAGATAAGATAAGATAAGATAAGATAAGACAAGATAAGACAAGATAAGATAAGATAAGATAAGATAAGATAAGATAAGATAAGATAAGATAAGACAAGACAAGACAAGATGGATGATATGGGGAAAAACATTAAATCTCTTTTTTTTTCAGTGTTATGGACAAATTATCATTTTAATTGACTGTTTTGTGGTTATAAGAACAGAGGATAAAGCATGACTACATAATATTCTTTCCTCACTAAAACTGTACACTATACATGACTGAGGAAACATGTTCAGAAACATTCGAAGAAGCAAAACAGTTCCATTTTGAAGTTCCTTGTTTTTTTTATTAGCAAGAAATGTCTCCAGAGGAATAATCTCAATTTTACGATTCAGGCATTTTTCAGGGTTTTGTGAACAGGAAAAGCTTGATTAATTGAAATAATTTGATATATATATATTGCATATAATGCCAAGGCCAAATTTTAACCTAAAGCACATATAAATGTGTTAAACGTAGAACACATAAAATGGAAACTACACGTTGTTTCAGATCTCATGTTTGGAAAGTGTTTCCTTATTAGACCCAGTAACTGAAGTGGAAGCGTGCATCATTATTAATGTAACACAGCCATCAACCTCACTGGTAGATGTGGACAGATTTCTGGGTGAGCGCTGTGCTGTCTGTGTCTGTGTCTGTGTGTGTGTGTGTGTGTGTGTGTGTGTGTGTTCTTCAGGCCTTACGCTGCTCCACTTCTCTGAGGTAGACGGCTTTGACAGACCTGCCACCCACCTTCAACTCAAACTCAGATCCTTTCCACTCAGCCAAGTTGCCAAGTCGTCCAGTTCTCCGCTCATACTGGCTTTGTTGAGGTGAGCTCTCCGTTTAGCTACATTAACGGTGCTGCTGTGTATAATCTGTTATAATCTATAATCTGTAATCTGTCTACAGGGTGGGGAAGCAAAATTTACAATATTTTGAGGCAGGGATTGAAAGACAGTGTATGACCAATTAGTTTATTGAAAGTCATGAGAATTTATTTGCCACGAGAAAATTTACTTAATAGAAAATGTTTTTATTCTATGTGTCCTCCTTCTTTCTCAATAACTGCCTTCACACGCTTCCTGAAACTTGCGCAAGTGTTCCTCAAATATTCGGGTGACAACTTCTCCCATTCTTCTTTAATAGTATCTTCCAGACTTTCTGGTAATAGTTTTGCTCATCGTCATTCTCTTCTTTCCATTATAAACAGTCTTTATGGACACTCCAACTATTTTTGAAATCTCCTTTGGTGTGACGAGTGCATTCAGCAAATCACACACTCTTTGACGTTTGCTTTCCTGATTACTCATATGGGCAAAAGTTTCTGAAAAGGTATGGATAATAGTGTGAGGTATGATTATGACATCAATATATGTTTGGTTTCAAAACAATTGACGTAGTGCCTGCTGAGAAAAAACAACTAAATGTTCATTGTAAATTTTGCTTCCCCACCCTGTATAATCTGGGTTCCTGGTGCAATTCAAAGAAAATGTGAAATGGTTAGATTATGGAATCGATTTATTAATATGCCAGATAATCAAATAACCAAAAAAGTATTTGGCTGGAGTAAGAAAAGGTCCCCTTGGGCGGCACAGGTCAGATCTGTCTTTGCAGAAGCACATCTTCAATATATACAGGGTGGGGAAGCAAAATTTACAATGAACATTTAGTTGTTTTTTCTCAGCAGGCACTATGTCAATTGTTTTGAAACCAAACATATATTGATGTCATAATCATACCTAACACTATTATCCATACCTTTTCAGAAACTTTTGCCCATATGAGTAATCAGGAAAGCAAACGTCACAGAGTGTGTGATTTGCTGAATGCACTCGTCACACCAAAGGAGATTTCAAAAATAGTTGGAGTGTCCATAAAGACTGTTTATAATGGAAAGAAGAGAATGACTATGAGCAAAACTATTACCAGAAAGTCTGGAAGATACTATTAAAGAAGAATGGGAGAAGTTGTCACCCCAATATTTGAGGAACACTTGCGCAAGTTTCAGGAAGCGTGTGAAGGCAGTTATTGAGAAAGAAGGAGGACACATAGAATAAAAACATTTTCTATTATGGACATTTTCTTGTGGCAAATAAATTCTCATGACTTTCAATAAACTAATTGGTCATACACTGTCTTTCAATCCCTGCCTCAAAAATATTGTAAATTTTGCTTCCCCACCCTGTATTTCACAACAACCTTTCATGTAGTATTAATAAGATCAGAGCTAACATAATGTCTGCTTTTGAAGAAAAATGGATGAGTGGGATCTTGACTAAACCAAAGCTGCGGACATACATTCAACTAAAAAACACATAAAACAGAATTTTATGTCAGCGCAAATTTGACCAGGAACCAAAGGTCCCTAATTGCTCAGTTGCGAACAGGAATCCTTCCCTTGGCCGTAGAAACTGGGAGATTCACCCAAACCCAAGAAGAAAACAGACTCTGTGGACTGTGTGATTTGGGGGAAGTGGAAAATCAATCCCATTTTCTTTTGGATTGTCCTCTATATGATGAACTGAGAGCCCCTGTGTTTGATGATATGTGTATCTGAAATCCTGATCTGTTCTGGAGCACTGATGATGACAAGATGAAATGGTTGTTTAATTCTAATGTATATAAATTAGCATTATTTGTTTGTAAAGCCTGGAAAAAGCAGCAGATGTGTTTGTTTAAATAGGTCCGTATTTTGTTTTGTTTATATCTATTGTGCCTATTGTCTGGTGTTTGATTTTTGGTTTGTATTTTTGGTGTCTTATAAGCCCATGTAAGGGCTGGGCATGTTTTTTATGCAAGACACAAAAATAAAAACAGACAACAAAACAACAACAAACAATCTGTTCCAGCTAATGTAAATATTCCACTTTCAAAGACAATTAAATTTCGTGTACTCTCAGGGAGTCGACAGATTAAGCCGTTTCTTAAATTTACGTTGTGGTTATTGTGCTAATATTTAGAAAACTGTTACACTTGACACACTTGAAGATGAAAGTCATGTCCACAATCGAAAAATGTACAATGAGCCGGTCACTGTTTCACACGACGTGGTGGCTTTTACAAAAGAAATCAATAATCTGATTGAAACTACAGTCTGTTCTGCACAAATTACACTGGTCAACAACAAATTTATTGTTTAAGTTTTTTGAGCTGATTTAGGATCATTTTGGTGTGCTGAATCCAAAAATCACATTCATTTTGCTCAGTCAGGTCAACTTTCTGAACTATGCTACATATTGGCTTTTTAAACATTTTTGATTACATTTATGGGCATTTTCACATCATATGATCCAAAATTCTTTCATATTTCTTGCAATAAACAAGTTCTGAAGATTTTACTTTTGCCAATTTATGATTAATGTTTTTTTTAATATTACAGGTGAATGAAATGGCTTCGACTAGAAGATCTTGCAACTATTTTTATGGTTTGCAACAGTAGCCATTTTTGTGAAACACTCTGCCTTGCATATTTACTTCGATTCCCAATATGTACCTGTGAGAGACTAAAAAGGCATTCGAAAAAATAGTAGCGCGTAATTTTCGTGTCCTTTTTACCGTGTTACATGCGGAATAAATAAAAAAATTTATATCTGAAAAATAGTTTCTTTTATTTCAGTAAATATTTACTTTTTAGAACCAATTCTTAGACCCAAAGTGCTTCCAAACTTCCTTCATAACATTAGTCTAAATCTTGTTTGAATTTTTAGCCCCAGTTTCATAGAAGCACGCGCATTTATTGTAAGAAAACAACCTTACCGGGTCATTTTGGACTCACTTATGCATCTAAGGGTTAACTAGACTTAAGAGAAAGCCAGTAATGCAAGGAAAAAAAAAAAAAAAACAGAAACTAAACAGAGCCTATGAAGCTCAAAGACCTGCTGGCCCTGCTGCTTCAGTGCCTCCATGTGTGAAAACCTGCCAAGCTCTGACAAGTCTGGGTCAGAGGGCCAGGTATGAGAATATATGTTACACTGGAGAATGGATGAATGCAATTATCACATCCAAGCTCTGGTGCAAGCATTGCATAATTCCCAGATGTGACCTTGAACACCAAGTGGTCCCTCGACACATTTGTCACAACAGTATAAGGAAATAAATCCTTCCAAAGTACATTCTACATCGCCTCATTTTAATAATTGAATTAAACATGGAGAGTTTTTAGCCTGGCTCGGTTCATAGTTTATTTTGTAAAAGCTACTGTGGATACTAGAGTTGTGGAATCCTTTACTGAATATTCTGTGATAGCAGACTTAACGTAACTCACCTTTAGGCGTGTCTTCATTCAGCGGCTGGAAGGCGGCCATGTTGGGGTTCCATGTTCCTGTGATCACGTACGCTTTCCCATCAGAACTCTTCCCCATCGACTCCTATTTGAATTTAAAACAAGGCTTGAAGAACTTTAAATTGAAACTCCAACAACGCAAATTCATAGACTTTGCAACAGTCAGGGTTCCTACAAGTTAAATTTAAGACTTTTTAAGACTTTTTGAAGACTACTTAGAACAGAATTTAACGGCCATTTCACAGTCGTTCGTGTCAACCAGGTCCAGAATGATCTTTTCTCTAACCAGGCATTATTAAATTTACACTTCCCCATGTTTAGTTTTTGCTTAAATTTCCCAAAGTCAGCTTTCTCGGTGTGACTAACAGCTGCGTGTGAGTTGAACTGGATGTTCGGGGATCATTTTCTCACCACTGGACATAGGTAGTCTACACACTTATGATAACTCCACATGAACAGTAACGCAGATATTGTGCAAAACAGATGTTTCTCTCTATGTTTGTTCCTGTCATCCCTACTTTTGCATTGATATTTGATTGATATTTTGTAAAACTGACAGAGGAAAATCTAGAAAAATATCTGCATTAGTGTGGATGGAGCATGAGTATTAACCCATAAAGACCCAAACATCCACTGACGACCAAAACCATCTACTGATCTAAACTGTTTAATACCTGCTGATCCACTAATTCTATCAATACATGGAAATATTTGGTGTAAAATACAGTTTGTCATCTTTTCATGGTCATCAGATATGACCCATTTGGATGTTCAGAGGTTCAGTAGTGAACATGGAAACACCATCATCTTCTACAGCATGGATTCCCCAGTAAAACCAGTGAAGTTTAATAAATGACAGTATATAGACACATTTGGTTTATGTTCAGTTAATAATATATTTGACTGAAAATGTCACTTTTTCTTCAGTTTTCATTGTTTCTGATATAATATCCCTAAAATTTAATCTGAGCTTTTATGAATAGCTACATGATTAGTGAATTAAATATAAGAAAATACCTGATTTACAGCGAAAAATGCAAAATAAAGAAGATAATATTACAATAAATGGTGCTAAATCACTTAAGGAAGGTTAAATATAGAGAAAAACTCATTTGGAAAGTGCCAGAAAAGTAACACTGGGTCCTTATGGGTTAAATATTGGAAAATACCTGATTTTCACTGGAAAAATGCAAAATACAGAGGATAATATTATAATAAATGGTGCTAAATCATTTAAGAAATGTTAAATATAGAGAAAAAAAAAATCATTTGGGAACTACCACAAAAGTACCACTGGGTCTTTATGGGTTAAATCATGGAATGGACAGAGTAAAATTTTTGTTTTTTAAATGGGTAAGGTTATGAATTGGACATAGTTTATTTTTGATAAGTATATTACCGCTAAGAAATGACAGTTTATTTGTGTGCATTATTGTTATGAAACGGATAGTGTACTTTTGTTTTTGATATGTGTATTGTTGTAATGAAATGGACAGAGCTTATTTTTGTTTTAATATGCGCATTATTACTGCTATGAAAAGGACAGTTTATTTTGCAGTGAAATGCTGTTGTGAAGTTGACAGAGTCTATCCTTGATATGCACAGCAATTTTGTGTTTTATGCATAATCAGAAGTTAGTCTGATATGTGTAGGATTTTTGAGTTACTTAAGGAATCTGACATAGGAATTTAGGGTAGGTGAAGGATGGGGTAAAGGGGTGGGAGATTAGAAGTTAAACTTCATCCCGCTCCTTTTCGAATGTTTGACTTTCTTTGATATAATTCTTGTGTTGTTTGATTTTAATGCAATATTTGAAGTCTTCTCTCAGTTTTTGATGTAAACGTTTACCAGACCTGTGTCTTCATGTACAAATATGTTCACTTAACTCATATTCTTCCTAAAGTTTTTCACAATTTCTTTATGTTGTCTTCTGTTATTCACAACTTTCCGACACGATTTTCAAGCAAATTTTATCTTCCGTACTGCCGAACTTCAGTCTGTCAGTATTCTCTGAAATATCGTGGACCAAATCTGTGGAATAATCTAAGACCTGAACTTCAATCAACATCGACTTTATCATTGTTTAAAAAGCATCTGAAAAGGACTTTAATTCATGAAAAAATGTAAGGCTGTGGATCACTCGATTTGTATTTGATGATTTGTAATGTGGATTGCATTTTTATTGTTTTTACTTTAATTTATTATTTCAGTTATATTGGGGGTTTTTTTGTGTATTGTTCATTTCGCGGGAGGTATTCATATAAGCCTTCTTTTGGCTTCTAACCTCTCCTGCACAATTTTGTTACTTGTTTGAATGTTGTTGTTTTTTCTATTGCTGTTTTATTTTGTGCAAATAAATTAACATTAAAAAAAAAAAAAAAAAAAAAAGGAAACAAATCGATAAAATCCTGATTGTCGCTCAAAGTGATGTAAATTGTTGCTCACCATGTCTAGAAGGTGCATGTCACTGTTGCAGACCTTCTGGCCTGGGCTGAGCAGCATCCCAAAACACCTGTAAGGGAGACACAGGAGGTACAGTCGCAATCAATGATCACTGATTCCACTGCAGCGTTCCAGTCTGCACCCCCCACCCTCACCCCCACCCCCCCAGCACAGCCAGTCCCATCAGTCCTGGATGAAGGAGACTGGACTGGGAGGACAAGTCAGAGTCTCATCATGTTAGTCTATTACAACCTGTCAAATATTTCAGGTTTCCGGCTGAAGCACGGGGCAGTTTGGAAATAAATGAACCGTATCAATGTAATTTAAGTATCTTTAAATGTATCACCACTAACTATCTTGATAACCTGTGCAGCTCAGCATAACCTCGGCCCGGCGAGTCTGGGCTCCTTCGGGGTAATAAAATACCCAGATGGCCCGGCCACAGCTGGCCCCGGTCCAGCAGCCCAAACAGGAACCAGGACGAGTCGTGCTCTAACCTGATCCTTTCAAGGATAAACCTCTCACACAAAAGCAAAAACAACAATAACTTATAATGAAGCAGGATGCACGGGGTGTTTGGTGAAAGTTATTTTCAGTAACGTTGTGGGGATGGAGCTGGACTCTCTGATGGTGGCAAATGTTGTCCAAGATCTGGACGATATTAGGACAGTTCTACTCACCCACTCCATGACAGTGGTCAGTCACAGGAGCACGTTGAGTAAAAGACTGATACCACTGATAGCACACAGGAAACCATCCATCAGACTGTTTAACCCTTTCATGCATGAATTATGAGAACCTTAATCAAAAATTTTTCCTGAGTGTTTTTATTCCTCTTTAGGCATGAAAAAAACAATGCGATTGAAAAATTTCCTCTGAAAAATAAGTAAAATAAATAAATAAATAAATAAATACACTGAACAAAAATATAAATGCACGACTTTTGTTTTTGCTCCCATTTTTCATGAGCTGAACTCAAAGATCTAAAACTTTTTCTATGTACACAAAAGGCCTATTTCTCTCAAATATTGTTCATAAATTTGTCTAAATCTGTGTTAGTGAGCACTTCTCCTTTGTCCTTTGCTGAGATAATCCATCCACCTCACAGATGTGGCAGATCAAGATGCTGATTAGACAGCAGGATTATTGCACAGGTGTGACTTAGGCTGGCCACAATAAAAGGCCACTCTAAAATGTGCACTTTTACTGTATTGGGTGGTCCAGGGGGGTCAGAAAACCAGTCAGTATTTGGTGTGACCACCATTTTCCTTGCACAGTCTTCTTCATGAATTCTCTGAAACAGCTTTGGAGATGGCTTATGGTAGAAAAATGAACATTCAATTCACAGGCAAAAGCTCTGGTGGAGATTCCTGAAGTCAGCATGCCAATTGCATATTCCCTCAAAACTTGTGACATCTGTGGTATTGTGCTGTGGGATAAAACTGCACATTTTGGAGTGGCCTTTTATTGTAGCCAGCCTAAGGCACACCTGTGCAAAAATCATGCTGTCTAATCAGCATCTTGATATGCCACACCTGTGAGGTGGATGGATTATCTCAGCAAAGAAGAAGTGTTCACTAACACAAATTTAGACAGATTTGTGAACAATACTTGAGAGAAATAAACCTTGTGTGTACACAGAAAAAGTTTTAGATCTTTGAGTTCAGCTCATGAAAAATGGGAGCAAAAACAAAAGTCGTGCATTTATATTTTTGTTCAGTATAAAATAAAATAAGAATAATTTAAAAAATTCAAAAATACATAAAAAAATAATGAAAAAAAATAAAAATTTATGAACCTATTTTTCATTAAGTTGCAAAAATGTCCACTCAGCTGGACACCACACGTTTAATTTTTGATGCACAGAAACATGTATTTACTGATAAACTATGTGAAAACTATGGGGAGGACTTGTGACTCCAGGGGTTTATGCTCAGGAGAGATCTACATAATGTTCCCAATTCATGTCAGAAAAGATATGTAGTGTCTTAAAGCTTGAATAACGTGTAAAAAAAAAAAAAAAAAAAAAAAAAAAAAAAAAGCAACGAAAAGATCGACAAAATCCATGAATATACAAGAGAACAGCTATAGAATAGCTGTCCACTGTAGTGACCAGTAGGCATGAAAGGGTTAACTCCACCTTACAGTTGCGGAAAAAATTATAAGACCACCTCTTGTTTTTTTCAGTTTCTTGTTCATTTTTATGCCTGGTACAGTTAAATGCTCTAAATCACAGGTGTCAAACATGCGACCCGGAGGCCAAAACCGGCAGACCAAAGGGTCCAGTCTGGCCCGTGGGATGAATTTATGAAATGCAATAATTACACTGAAGATATTAACAATCAAGGATGTTCAAATCATTTTAGGTCGATTCAATCTAAAATGGGTCAGACCAGTAAAATACTATCAGAATAAACAATAAATAATGAAAACCACAAACTTTTTTCTTGGTTTTAGTGTAAAAAAAAAAAGTTAAATTACACAAAAATGTTGACATTTACAGACTAGCCTTTTACAAAAAATGTGGAAAAACCTGAATAAATACAAACAACCTGAAATGTCCAAATAGAAGTATATGGAATTTTAACAATATTCTGCCTGTTACTAAAGGTTTTGTGTATTTGTAAATCCACTGTGATCTGTAAGTTGTAATGCATATGTATAAATGATAAATTAAAGGCGTAATATTGCTAAAATTGCGCTTATTTTTCTTCAGAATTTTCAGGTTGCTCATATTTGTTCACGTTATGTTCAAGTACAGTTCGTAAATGTAAACATTTTCATGACAGAATTTGACTTTTTTCACTCAAAAACATAGAAAAAACTTTGGAGCTGACAATATTTATTAGTTCTTATGCTATTATTTGTATTATTTTACTGGTCCGGCCCATTTTAGATCATATTAAGCTGCATGTGGCCCCTCAACAAAATGAGTTTGACACCCCTGCTCTAAATGTGGTCTGTTTTTTGTTTGTTCTGTATACTGTAAAATTTGTATAGAAACATAAAGTATAACAAAATAAAACCTTGTCATCTGTCATCATCTTCAGCCCAAGGTCATATTTATCTCCTGTTATCACTATGGATGCTGCTTTAAAGTTTTTCTTGCACACCAAACACACAGTGTGGAAAAAATTATTAGACCACCCTTCTTTCCTTCAATATCTTGTTCATTTTAATGCCTGGTCCAACTAAAGGTACATTTGTTTGGACAAATATAATGATAACAAAAAAGATAGCTCATATTAGTTTAATTCCTGAGCTGATATCTATCCATTTTCCATGTTTTCTTGATAATAACCAAAATCACTTCAGTTCTTCCATCAATATCTCTGCCATTGTACTGACAAAAACAGTGCTTTTAGGCATTATATGTTTTCTTTTCTGTTTCTTTTAATCACATGATACATACAGGAGTTAGGACTGGACTGCATAACCATTGTTTTGGAGGACTTTTGATGGTCTAATAATTTTTTCCGTGACTGTATAACCACATCATTTTCATCAGTTTTTACACACTTATTTATGCAGATTTCTTTAATTATCATACTGATAATATATTGTCTACTACATATTGTAACAAACTGCTGTTCTAATTGTGTTAAATATGTATATTTGGTGTATATTTATATATATTAGATCAGAGTTTCTGCAGGTAATCAGCAAATCTAATTTAATGCCCTTTTTAATGCCGCTTTAAACAAATTTAATGCCCATGTCCGACTGCAGATACAGTTTGTGGATAGTTTTATGACGGTTTACCCTAGATAGGCTTTTGCTCCTGGAGGATTCTGTTGGGTTTATGTAAATTGGCTCGAGAGTCTGGTTTCGACCTGCTCGATATGTAAATTGTCATGAGATAACTGTTGTTGTGATTTGGTGCTATATAAATAAAATTTGATTGATTGATCGATTGATTGAACCAGGTTCTGAATAGTTCCTCCTCTAATCACTTCTGCTGAAACTTGCATTTTCCCATTTTTCCCACATTTGCTAATATTCCCTCCGCTCTTTCGCCACAGCATGAGCACGCTAACAGCACATTGTATTTCAAGCATCCGGTGTCGTGACTTCATGTATCGGCCATAAACAATAGTCAATTAAAGGGTTCCACCTGTCAGTCATCACACTATACTTCCGATCAAAATTATTAAATGAATAAATCGTGAATAACAACGGTTCTTTTCCCCATCAAATGTATTTAACTTTTTAATGCCTCTGAACATTGAATTTAATGTTTTTTTAATGCCATTTAAGGCCTTAATTTTCGCAAAATCTATTTAAGGGTCAAAACACGGTATTCAAAATCTCTCTGACGGGACATTTTAGAGACAATCTGACAGGTCAGTGTTGCTAAATAACCCACATTTTTACTTTCAAATTCATTTTTGCTTTAGTTGGACCATAAGGGATTATCCAAAACAAGGAGCTACTTTATATTGACATAAATGTTGGAATGGCAATCAATTAAAGTTCGCTCTCTGACGGGACATTACTGTGTTTTGACCCTTAATGACTTTTAATGCTTTTTAATGACCCGCAGAAACCCTGTAGTTTAGATTAGATTAGATTCAATTTATTGTCATTACACATGTACAAGTACAAGGTAACAAAACGCAGTTTAGCATTTTAAGCAGAAGTGCAATCAGTAAACAGTGTGCACATAAATATAGGATAGATTTTTGGGGTGCTGTATGGTTTATTATATACAGATTCATAAACATTAATATACAGTATTAATTCTACAAGTGAATAGTGTTTTTCTTTTCCTTTTTATTGTATTAATTTAATTCCTGCTACTTTTTATTATACTTGAATGTAGCAACTGTAACACACAATAATTCCCTCCTGGAATTAATAAAGTATTCTGATCCTGATCTCCAGCATCATCAGTTTTTATAGTAAAGAGTTTTCAGCTTCAGGGAGGAGGTGCCATCAAGTGGTCACCGTGTGAATTTCAGTATCACAAATGCATTACATAAGAATGCATTTCCAGTTATGGCTGTATTTATATAAAACAGCTGATGTTTGTGTGTGTGAAGTAGAAGTGAAGTGTGCAGTGAAGAGGCATTTTAGATTTTAGATCCATGAGTCTGGAGTCTTAAGGAGTGGTCATTCAGCTGCCACGGGATACAGAGCAATTACAGGACGTAATGTACCGCATCCGCACAACATCAAGTCAAGCCATCCAGCATTTCAGAGGAATTATTCATTCATTATGACTGCGGCCATTATGAAATAATTATTCATAAATTAAAGCACCGGGCTGAACGTCTCAGAGAGGATTACTTCTGAACACAATGGGGGTTTCTGCTGACACTCTAAATAAAGAAAAGGGCAGGTGCCGGCGATGGGAGGTGAGGGAGTGCAAAAGGAAGGAGCTGATGATGAAGCCTGACCTAGTTCTTCAATGATGTCCTGCTGCTACTGCATGTAAACACAGAAATGAGTGAGACGGCACGACGGACAATAGGGCGTCTATTATTCCCCATTCAGCACACTTCATTTCAGCTTCTTCTGTACTTTTTTATGACCAGTGTGTCTATATTCTGTCTATTTGGATGGTAATTTTCACAGAATCAGTCCATCCTGAAAGTTGCAGTATAACTAAATGCAACATATTTTCTCTGTGTTTTGTGTTTATACTATAAACGGCGTCACCAACTTGTTTCTGAGCTTCCATTTTAAAATTTGGTCATCGCCGTGTTGGCTTTTTGGAGCCAGAAGTTCCCATATTTCTACAAAAAGAACAGAGTTGGATGAGTGTAAGGTGTCATAGCCATCTGTGAGGGGTCATGGATGAGCTAATGCTAAACAGGAGCTTACGACTTAGTAAACTGTAGTTATTTTCTAGTCTTGTTAGTGGGACCTGGAAATGCCTTTAAACTCAAGTCCATATATGACTTCCTATCAGTGCTCAGTAGTAACTACATTGATATCTTTAACCATTTCCATGTTATAAACCATCAAAATATGGACCACTAGAAGAAAAGGCACATTTTTTATATTTCAAAACTTTGTCAAAAATTCAGAAAACATTTCTCAAAATTGTACAGAAACTTTATAGACATTGTCCCAAAGACGAACCATATAAAAATGTAAATGAATCCAACCAGTAATTTCAGAGAAGATTGTTAAAATGTAGACATTGTTGACCTTGAGTTTGACCCTACAAAGGTTGCTCAAGGTCAAAGCTCACGGACCAAAATGAAAGTCCATATATGACATCCTATCAGTGATCAATAGTAACTATATTGATATCTGTAACCATTTACATGTTATGAGCCAATTTGTCAAAAAATTTTACATCAGAATTTCTCAAAACTGTGAACAAACAAAAAATGTGAAACTAGAAGCACTCGGAGAGCGCAGACCTCCGCCAAGGCAGATCACTGGCACAAGCAACAAATTATTAAAGTTTGGTGGTGATTGGGAGTGGGGGGGCCACATGGGCCCACTGATCTGCCTTGGCGGAGGTCTGCGCTGTCTTCTCTAGAAAAGCACTCGTAGAGCACAGACCTCCGCCAAGGCAGATCAGTGGGCCCATGTGGCCCCCCCACTCCCAATCACCACCAACATTTAATCATTTGGTCCTTGTGCCAGTATCAACATTTCCTGAAATTTTCATATAAATCCATCCATAACTTTTTGAGTTATCTTGCACACAAAAAGACAGACAACCCAACGCCGACAAAAACATTATTTCCTTGGCGGAGGTAATAAATCCCACCAGTAATTTTGTTGGAGAAGATATTTGATGAAATTGTCAACGAAGTCGACAACCAGACACAGCGCCTTCACAATAACTCATGGCCTATTGGCCGGTGAGACACAAAACAGAAAATTGTTGAGATACAATCTTTCAAAACAACCTAAAAAACTGACTTTTACAAAGAGTTACTAAAATGTGCTGAGGAGTGACAGGAAACTGGAAAGAATAAGACCCAATCCTAAATCACCCCTTACCCCTACCCTCCATTTTGCACATTCACGTGAAGGATGTAGAGGTGTCCCGATTCTGGATGAGTCGAAGGGGAAGGGCTAAGGGGGGGCAGGCTGTTTGGCCCTTGAAACGGAGACGTTTCAAGACCACACTACAAATGGAGGGGTATGAGAAATCTTCCATAATTCTGTTCAAATCATTGGCAAGATGCAGGTAAATACAGCAAAAAAGTGCAGCAGTGTGATGAAAAAAAAACACACAAATGTTTGGTCCCCTCTCCTCACACACTAATGTATAATGATGAATATGTAATCAGTATCTGTTTTTGCCATGCCTGGCTTGTCCCACTGTCTTGTCTCGTCCTGTCTTTGTACACTTTGGACTATATGAGCCCTCCCTCTATGTATATGTATACAAGCAAGGAATGGATGAACATGTGAATATGAAGTTGGAGATTGTTACTTAAACATGAGCCGTCATTAAAAATAAAGTTGTCCTCCGAAGAGGGGGTGGTGGTGGCAGGTTTAGGGGAAAAAAAAAAAAAAGAAACACACAAATGTAAGTATTTTCTTCATAAACAACTGCAACGTTTGATCGACCGTTTAATGCCGTTGTGATGTGTTATAGATCATATTTCTGCAGTTTGCGGTTCATAGACGCAAAAAGATGACCAAAGCCCATGGAACAGAGACGGTTTCAACTGCTGACGGTGTGAGGAATACTTATGGGAACAAAGTTGTTGCATCTGTTTATAGCGGCATTGATGACTGCTGTTGACGGAACAGGTCTGGAAGGGTTGTCCCATTTCATAGGGGAATGTTTCAACCCCTACCCCTTGTAACTCCATTTCAAGGGGTAGTGCCAAGTACAAGGGGTAGGGGTAAGGGGGAGGGGCCAAGGGGTGAATTGGGATGGGGCTTAAGTCCATCAGGTTATGGATCCTCACTGTTTTCCAAAGGTTTTCTAGTGTAACTGACTTCTACTGTGTCCTTGCGTTAAAACCCGGAGCCATTCATCTGCTTCTTACCTCTCAATGCCGAGCTCCTTGTTGCACATCTGTTGAACTGAAACCACCACTTTCTTCTGAACGCTCTGACGCAGCTTGAAGTAGAACTTATCTCTGTCCTTGGGCACTGGACTATAAAGAGAAAGCAAACAGAGGAAGTGTTTTAGCAGAAACGCCTGATGTATTGTGTTGAGTTGATGTTCGTGTGTGTAAACATGAGTGGTATAAAGTACCTATAGTTGCCTTTGCCGTCGTCCTCTTTGATTTCCAGGGACACGGTGAAGGTGTAGAGGTCGCTGTCCGGCGGCCCAGACAGCGCCGTGTCTCTGATGTCTGCGGGCCGTGATGAACGGCGAAAAGCTGTGGAGAAACTGTAGAGGATACGGCTGACCTGGGGGACAGAGGACAAGAGTATAAATCAGACGAGGAACAAAGAAATAGAAGATGAACTGAGAGGTAAAGCACAGAATAGACCTGAAACAGCAGAAGGTTTCATTATACAAACAAAAAGGACGGTCCAAACAAGGTTATAAGGATTAATATCTACAATTAAAACAGGAAAATAGGAACTGACAAAGTGAAAATATAAAACTGAAGAAATGTGTACTGTGGATAAAGAAATAGGACAGAACAACAGTGCCCTCTGCTGGTCAATCAGTGTCATCACATATGGAACTGAAGGGAGAACTGCAACATATAGAATAGAATAGAATAGAATAGAATAGAATAGAATAGAATAGAATAGAATAGAATTTATTGTCATTGGGTATAGAGGGTGTCCCATAAGTCTCCATACATAGGAGACATAAAACATTCCATACATATATGGTTCTAACATGTATTTCTTTATATTTCTTCAGCAGTGGAGGACACACATTGAAATGTGTTCCCGACAAAATGGCAGTCATATAGAGCATATTATATAAATAAAAATGGTTTATGTCAAGAAACGTTTATTTTTCCTATGTATTGAGACTTATGGGACACCCTGTACAATGAAATTAGAAGTGCTACTCCAGTCAAACATGAATGAAAAAGATATGAATAAAGATGTGAATTAAAAAAAAATCAATAAATCAGAAAATAATAATAAATAAAAGTAGAAGAAATTAGAATATAAAATTTAACTAAAGTAAAATAAGAATAGAACTAAAGTAGAATAAAATAAAAATAGATATAAAATATAAATAAACATGATACTTTCAATATTAACAGTATCAACAGTGTGTATATCGGTTTTATCTGTTTTATCAGTTTGTTTCTGTTCTGTTTTTTTTGCTTTTTATTGTCTATACTTTTTATTGCTTCTCCTGCCCCCTGCTGTAATGCTTTTATGTTTCATGTGAAGCACTTTGAATTGTCCTGTACATGAAATGTGCTATATAAATAAACCTTCCTTGCCATTTGTTTTTCAGTATATATGGAATAAATATTGCAATCTTATTGTAAGAATAGAGGACTATTGCACGACTTACTGCACATAATGCACAATTTTACACAGTTATTTATTGCACATTACTGGAAATGATTGCATGAGGACATATTGAGGGAAGTGGCTGCACAGAACAAACACCAGAGTTTTTAGTTTTTGCAGGTAAGTGTGGTGACAGCTCTGGGGAAGAAACGGTCTCAAAATCTATTTGTCCTCTTTCTGAGGGACCTGAAGTGTCTGTACGAGGACAACAGGTCAAACAGATGGTGACCGGGCTACAATATGGCTTTGATGAAGTTGCTAGATCTATTGTGTTAATTTTTCATTAATGTGATAAAGTAAAGTGTCAATAGGGCCAATGGAAGCCAATTTATACAATCACTCCTGTATGTTTACATTCAGATTGACTGTTAGTGTTCTTATGTGTACATTAAACGCTTAAAATGCAAAGATAAAAGATCTTTTCACAAGGACATGGAACAAACAGCAAATGGGGAAAAAATTGAAAGGGTTTGGGAGCAGAAACCTCCCCAGGGAGAAATTTTGGCCTGAATTTGGTGTTAATCTATTGATGTTTTAATAACTTTGCCTTAAAAAATAAGAGAATTAGGTTTCATGTGAGTCTCACCACTGTCTATAATAAATAAATGAATAAATAAATAAATGCATACATACATGCATACATACATACAGCAGATTGAATGTCAGAAAACTTAGAAAAGAAAAAGTCTTTCACCTACTTGGGTGGTAAATTTACCTTTACATCCATTTGCTTCTCCATTTTTTTGTTTAACCTGCCGTTTTTGTTTTCAGTGTGTCTGCTAAGTACAAAATAATACATGCAGATCTCCAAAATGCATGCCTGATTATTTATCTAAATGGCCTGTTATACTTATATTTATCTCAAATCATCATGAACAGGACATCTTACAGCTGAAAAATTGATGTGTCCCAATATTTTTGTCCATATAGTTTATAAACATCAATATTTCCGTAAAGTTTAATGCGTAATTCTTTTCTTCCTCAGAGAGATGTGAAGAAAGTAGGTGGTTAGTTGTGGTAGAAAGTTATTATTTACAGTCAGAGAATGAAAAATATTTTAGAAATTTAGAGGTAGAACATTCCATAGTCATGGATAAAAAATAAAATCAATGTTGAGAGAAATTAAGTCAAAACCATCTCTGAGGCATTTTGGAAACAAAGATAAAAAATTTAACCCAAACTAACCAATGCAATGATATTTATCCAAATGTAAAACTCTATTCTGACATTAGTCATTATTGTTTTGCATCCCAGACCCCTGTTAGAAAAGAAACACCTGAATTCAACATGTCCACATACTTTTGTCCGTATAATGTGTCTGCTACATAATATCATAATAGTCTTAAGTCAACAAACAGGTTTCTAATGTAGTTGTGGTCGATACAGCCTTGACTTCACTATTATTTTTTTCACATTTGTTAGGTGCTGTGCACTATTTTTTCTAGTCTTTTTCTTCTTTTGACTTGGTTTGTTTGGTCTGTTTTTGACTGATAATTTTGGAGATATTTTGCCTAGTTGATTGCGCTTTTCTAGGTTAACTATTTTTTGTCCTTTGTGGTATTTCTTCTATTTTTTTATGTTTAAACTTAATTAGTTTGGCACCACTTGCGCTATTTAGTTGGGCACCCGTGGGTGGGGTCTCTCTCTCTCTCTGCTCCTCCTCAGCCATTCCAGCGTCCTGTGTGGAGAGTGCACGTCCTGTGTGGAGAGTGCACGTCCAGTGTGGAGCGTGCACGTCCAGGCACCCCTCCACTCCACGCAGGTTACCTGATGCCTGCTTAGTTTTTTGTTAGCCTTTTGTTAGCTTTTTCTTTTGGTTTGGCCAGGTGGATCTGGACGTCCTGTTTTGCTTTTTGTTTTCTTAGGACTTATTTTGTGGTTTGTTTTTTTATAGGATAGCGGTGCGCTGGCAGCTTCTACGGCCCTGTATAGGGTTGGTCTGTCCAGCGCTCCATCCTTATGTTTATTTTGCCGGTCCACTCTGGTCTTTTATTTTATTACTTTGGGTACGGGGTTTTAAAGGGGTTTGTTCTGATTACACTGGTCAACAACAAATTTATTGTTTAAGTTTTTTGAGCCTATTTAGGATAATTTTGGTGTGCTGAAGCCAAAAATCACATTCATTTTGCTCAATCAGGTCAATTTTCTGAACTATGCTACATATTGGCTTTTTAACATTTTTGCTTACATTTATGGGCATTTTCACATCATATGATACAAAATTCTTTCATATTTCTTGCAATAAATGAGTTCTGAAGATTTTACTTTTGCCAATTTATGATTAATGTTTTTTTTAATATTTCAGGTGAATGAAATGGCTTCGACTAGAAGATCTTGCAAAAATAAGCCTGACGTATTCTGCTACATCTGCGGTGAATACACCATTGTACCTAACAGGAATCCTGTTAGAAAATGATTTTTTTTCTCTTAAAACCTATTTTGGGTGAGAACGATATAAAAAAATCAACTGATAAAGTCACAAAAATGTAATCAATTTTGTGAGAAGATCAAATTTTTCAAAATCAAATTAGCAAAAAAACCTGACCTGATTGAGAAAAACAGATGTCATTTTTGGATTTAGCGGTGCAAAATGGTCCCAATTCAGTTGAAAAAACCTAGACAACTTGCAAAAAACATTTTTTTTATAACCCAGTGTTATTAAAACAGCTCGTTCCAACACAGAAAAGAAGCTGAAGAACGACGAAGAACAAAACAAAGAAATCTAACATTTTAAAAATGTTCTTTTGAATGATACCCTTTGACTCTGGTGTCCTTTTAAAATATGTTCCACCTTCAGGTCATAACACATTAAATCATTACAGAATAAAGAGGTGTAAAAACGGTGTTAAATTGATCTTCATAACCCTGTGTAACTCACGGCCTCTTTAATGTGGCAGGAGAAGACGTGAATCTGGAAGTCCTCCGAACTCCGGTAGCTCTCGGTGAAGGAGAAACAGTCACTTTCCACTGAACCTTCTCGTCCACGAGCACAGAACAGCACTTTGTAGATGGGAAAGGATGCGATCTCTGTACCCGTCGCCTGGTCCACGATCCTGCAAACCAGTATTTTACTTTACATGAGCGAATCCAAAACCTATAAAATATTAAGCTTACTTGGTTACACTTAATTCCACGTTAATCATTTGTTTTTTTCAGATCATTTCATGTCATTGAGTCTGACAAGATGTTACCTGTTCACATCTAATACTAGTTTAGAATGCAGTTGTTTTAATGACATAAAGCTCATCAAGGTTTTGGTCTTTTCATTCTAGTTTAGTTTTATTTAGTTTTGACTTTTTCTTTCTCTAATTCAGTTAGTTTTAATTTGTTTTTAGAGCAGGTTTGATAGTTTTTATTAGTTTTTGTTATTTTCTAAATGCTTAGTTTTAGTTTCGTCTTAGTGTTAGTTTTAGTTTCGTCATATCTTTTATCTTCTTCGCCGTCGTACAGTAGAGTGGGGACCAGAAGATGACTCTAAACAACAACGAAAACGAATGGAATTTTATCCATAATTTTTATACGTTTTAGTTAGTTTTGTCAGCACACAATACAGTTTCAGTTAGTTACGTTTTTTTTTTTTTTTTAATTTTAATCATAGTTTTTATTTATTTCCGTTAACGAAAATGTTTTTTCAATTCTAGTTTTCGTCATTTCGTTAGTTTTTGTTAACGATAATAACCTTGCATCAAACCGTACAGTAATGACAGACTCTCTTTAGAATTGGTCTTTTGAGCTTTAGATTTTAACCAGGACTTGGTAACCTTCCAGATTAATTCAGTAAGCAGCATGTCATCTGTTGCTGTTTAGTGACTTTCTATTCCATCTATATCAGGGTTTCTGCAGGTATCAGCAAATCTAATTGAATGTCCTTTTTAATGCCACTTAAAACAAATTTAATGCCCATGTCCAACTGCAGATACAGTTTAATATATAATTTCATGATGGTTTACCGTCGACAGGCTTTCACCAGGTTCTGAATAGTTCCTCCTCCAGTCACTTCTGCTGAAACTTGCATTTTCCCATTTTTCCAACATTTGCTAATATTCCCTCCACTCTTTCACCACAGCACGATACATTCCAAGCATCCGATGTTGTGACTTTGTGTATCAGCCATAAACAATAGCCAATTAAAGGGTTCCACTTCCAATCAAAATCTAAATATTTATACTATCAAAATTAATCGTGAAGAACAATGCTTTTTTTCCCCATCAAGTGTTTTTAATTTTTTAAATGCCTCTAGACATCGAATTTAATGCTTTTTAATGCCATTTAAGGTCTTAATATTCACAAAATCTATTTAAGGATTTTTAATGCTTTTTAACAACCCGTGGAAACCCTGTAGATTATAAAAGTCAAGTGGCCTCTGTGTGCATGCATGTGTGTGTGTCTGAGGATTCATATGAAACCCATTCAGAGCTGACTGCTGTAGTTTGGCATAATTATGTGTTTTTGATCAAGGAAAAGACTAGCGAAAACGGCAAGTTGATAGGACTAATATTTTGGAAGATATTAGTAATTTTGGAATACAATAACCTTACAATCACGGTGGTATGGTCAGAATGCTTTGGCGGTGACTGCTGGACAAATGTGGTACAGAACACACGAATACACAACAGCATAAAAACTACCACATCTAGAACCAGTGGACCCCTACAGGTCAACGTGCTAGTTTTGCTTTTAACCACGTAAATGTCTTTGATTGCTGTGAAAAAAATCTATAAAAATAAAAAGTATTATTATTATTTATCAGGTAGGAAAACTGTTTTTGAATCTTATGTTTAGTCTTCAGTTTAAAACTGCAGTGATTAATCGACAAACCAAATTGTTGTCAACTATTTAGATAAAAAAAATAAGCAATTTTTTTTACAGACCAAAAGAAGACATATTCTGATTCCATGTTCCTCGATGTAAATATTTTCTGGTTTCTTCTTCCTCTAAATATCTCTGGGTTGTGACAAAATAAGCTGTTTGAGAATAAAGTGTCATTATCTTGTACACTGAAAAACCTTTTCACCATTTTACATTAAACTATTAAGTGAGAATACAGTGGCAGAAAAAATTATTAGACCATCAAAAGTCACCAAAAACAGTCGTCATGCAATCCAGTCCTAACTCCTGTGTGTATCATGTGACTAAAACAGACAGAAAAGAAAACATGGAATGCCTAAAAGCACTGTTTTTGTCAGTACAAAGCCATAGATGTTGATGTAAGAACTGAAGTGATTTTGGTTATTATCAAGAAAACATGTTAAATGGATAGATATCAGCTCTGAAATTAAACTACTATGAGCTATTTTTGTTGTTATCATTATATTTGTCCAAATGAATGTACCTTTACTTGTACCAGGCATTAAAATGAACAAGAAACTGAAGAAAACAAGGGGTGGTCTAATAATTTCTTACACAACTGTAAACCTTAGCAGCAGAACTATTTAAGATCATATAAAGAGAAAGAAATTAAACATTAAAAACCCTGATCATCCAAGACTCAGTATATCATTAGACTCATTATATACGTTTCATTGAGGAGCAAAACTGTTCATGTCACAGCGATTTAAAAGTTATGAATCAACATTTTCTCCATGGTTTTGTCTCGTTTCCTGTGTGATTTATCTAAACATGTTCATGTTCCCTTTTTTGACTTTCGTTATTGAGGAGCTCTGAAAGTGTCTCTGGATCAGCTGACAGTACCAGGTCCAACATTAGTCTTGCACTTGCCTGTGTTTAGGTATTTTAATTGTTTGGTTTTTTTTAATTGCATGTTCATAACCTTGTGCAACCTTTTATGGTGACAAGTTAACATCTGTCCAGGGACTGCAGATGAAAAAAAGCCATTATGCTAACTCTGGTGAATTAATGTAACTAGCAGCATTGTACCTGTGGTGCCATTGTACGATAGCATGAGAGGCTAAAATCGCCCAGCATACCTCACAACATTTGAATACAGACATAAAATTGTGCTTAGCAGATAGTCATGTAATGTTTCTATACATTTGGCGAGTTTGGCGGCAATCAGGCCTGTGAGGGCTGAGGAAAACCCGTACAAATGTCCTCCTGTGCTGCAACACCGATCGAATGGACATCGATGGGACACTGGGCGGACGGACACAGAACGCGGATTATATTGTAGGATGTATGTTAAATAAACCAATAAAATCAAAAGAAAATAGACACAAGAAAATATAAAAAACGTGCACACAGATTTAAAAAGACGCACAAACTCGTAAACTGTAATACAGCTATTATAAATCATTGTGTTAATAAAACATCAGAAAATTAATGCCTTAAATCTCATATTGTCTGAACAAAAGGGTTAAAGACAGACATTAGATATTAACCTTTTAGGCGCCTTTGTTTTTTTTGTTTTTTAATATTAAATTTTGATATCAAGATTTGAAAAAGCTGTCTGTTTCATTCAGTTATGCTGCTTGTTTTTTGTTTGTTTGTTTTACTGCAAATTTGGCACTTTAATATTAACAGTATATACATCTATGAACAAGTCTATAAAAGTAGTGCATTTATCTTTGAATAATTATCAAATAAATATTCCATTGTTATTGCAAGAACAGAGGATTATTGCACAAACTTATTGCAGATAATTCACATTGTAAAACCTATGTCTGTAGTTAAATAATTTGTAAAATATCCACACTCAGCCTGACATTTTTTCCATATCCTCCATCTGCGTATCTGCTGTGACTGACCTGACTGAGCCCTCGGGTCCACAGGGCACATGCAGGGTGATGGGGATGGGGATGGCGCTCTCTGCTCGCAGCGTGGCCATCGCCCTCTGCGCCTCCGCCTCATTTCGTGGGGCTTTGACCCAGGTGCACCCCAGGTACGACAGCTTGTTGAACTGAACACTGTCCTCCTCCAGGACTGTGGGACTGGACGGCGCTGGACATGACTCTGCAGACGACAGGGTATAATGACTCTGAAAGGCTGAAGCATGCACTCAGGATGTCCAACATTTTAACGAAAACAGGACCAATGTCCCCTCCTCTTATTATTATTATTACTATAATTATTATTATTATTATTATTAGTAGTAGTAGTACTTTTTTGGACACTCAAAGATACTTATGTCTTGTCATGTTCTATCAAGAATCAATCCCCAGTTGAATGTGTGAGGTTGTCAGGTTCTGTCTGTATGTTCCAGTCCTGTAGTCTGGATGCAGGAGATCAATCTCCCAGTAGAGGTGGGTGGGACTTTCACTGGAGGAGAACTCAACTAATTCAATCAAAGCCCATATATGACTTCTATCAGTGATCAATAGTAATTATATTGATATCTGTAACTATTTACATGTTATAAACCATCAAAATATGGACCATCATAAGTACTGGCAAATTAGTAATATTTCAAAAATCTGTGAACAAATACAACAAAAAAAATTAAAGTTCTTAAAACTGTGAAGAAACTTTGTACACATTTTCCCCGAGGAAGATACATTAATCATGCATGAATAATTATGAGAACCTTAGTTGAGATTTTTTTCCTGAGTGTTTTTATTCGTCTTTAGGCATGAAAAAAAAAAACAACTGGATTGAAATTTTTTTTATGAACCTATTTTTCACGGAGTTACAAAAATGTCAGCTGGACACCGTTTGTTTAATTTTTGAGGCAAAGAAACATATATTTAAAACCCATTATCAGAAAGTGATATAGTGTGTGAAAACTATGAAATAAAAATGTTTTTAATGCAGCTAATCTGATGTTTTCTCACATTTTGGGGCAGCCATGGCTCAGATGGTAGAGTGGGTCAGCCAATAACCAAAGGGTTGGCGGTTCAAATCCCGCTCTGTCCTAGTCAGTCCGTTGTGTCCTTGGACAAGAATCTTCACCCTCCTTGCCTCCAGTGCCACTCACACTGGTGTGTGAATGCGTATGAATGTTTGGTGGTGGTCGGAGGGGCCGTAGGCGTGAATTGGCAGCCACGCTTCTGTCAGTCTGCCCCAGGGCAACTGTGGATACAGATGTAGTTTACCACCACCAGAGGGAGAATGTGAGAGTGAATGAATAATGGATCAATCATGTAAAGCGCTTTAAGTGACCAAAAAATAGACTATATAAATCTAATCCATTATTATTATTATTCATTCATTCATTTTCTGAACCCGCTTTATCCTCACTAGGGTCATGGGGGTCGCTTGGAGCCTATCCCAGCTACATAGGGGCGAAGGCGGGGTACACCCTGGATAAGTCGCCAGTTCATCTCAGGGCTAAACATATAGAGACAAACAATCACTCTCACATTCACACCTATGGGCAATTTAGATTAACCAGTTAACCTATTAGTGCATGTGTTTGGATGGTGGGAGGAAGCCGGAGTACCCGGAGAGAACCCACACAGACACGGGGAGAACATGCAAACTCCACACAGAAAGGTCCTACCCCCCCCCCGTCGACTGGTGTTGGAATGGAACCCAGGACCTTCTTGCTGTGAGGCACGAGTGCTATCCACTGCACCACCCAGTGCCCACCACAACCACTGCCCAATATTTTTTTTTAAATAATAATAATCATAATAACCATAACAATAATAATAATCATACTAATAATGATAATAATAATAATAATATTGGGCGACATGGTGGTGCAGTGGTTAGCACTCGTGCCTCACAGCAAGAAGGTCCTGGGTTCCATTCCAAGGACCTCCTTCTTCTCCTTCTCCTTCTCCTCCTTCTCCTCCTTCTCCTCCTTCTTCTCCTTCTTCTTCTTCTTCTTCTTCTTCTTCTTCTTCTTCTCATTATGATTATTTTAACACACTCTAATACTAGTTATTACTCACTTCATGGAGATAATACACAAAAAAAACACCATTTTCAGTAAGAAAACTGTCAATTACAGTCTAATAACAACTAGCAATTGATTTACACAAAAGCATGTCACTGCAGATCAGGTTTATCAAGAACAGAAAAGTTACAGTAATGGTATGAATGTCAGCGTATGGGATGATGCATAAGCGTCCACTGTGTTGGCTGATATGGAACTAAAACAACAAAACCCATGAATATACAAGAGAACAGCTGCAGAATAACTGTCCACTGGAGTGACCAGTATGCATGAAAGGGTTACAATGAATCCGACCAATAGTGTTGGAGAACAAGATTGTTGAAATGTAGACATTAGTGAGCTTGAGTCTGACCCTTTATGGTCACTCAAGGTCAAAGGTCATGGACCCAAAAGACAGTCCATATATGACTTCCTGTCAGTGATCAATAGGAACTATATTGATATCTCTAACCATTTATGTTATAAACCATTAAAATATGGACCATTATAAGTAAAGGCGTATTTTTTATCATCTCAAAAATTTAAAAAAAAATTCAAAAATCTAAATTTGTCAAAACAGTGGACAAACTTTGTAGACATTGTCCCAAGGAAGATACATATAAAATTTAAATGAATCTGACCAGTAGTTTCGGAGAAGACTGTTGAAATCTAGACATTGGTGATCTTGAATTTGACCCTTCAAGGTCACTCAAGGTCAAAGGTCATGGACCCAAATTAAAGTCCATATATGAATCTGACCAGTAGTTTTATCAGAGAAGACGTCTGAAGAGATTGCTACCGAAGATGAAGAAGACGCCGGACATTGCGCCTTCACAATAGGTCATGACCTATGGACCGTTGAGTTAAATAGTTTGTAATATCATTTACCACCATGAGTCTGAACCATAAATGCATCATGAGCACTGAAGACATGTCGGATTTTCACATCCTTCCTCTACCACAGATCAATGTGCCAGAGACTGACAGAAAAACCACCACTAATGAAGATAACAAAGAGCAAAGCAAGGAGAAAATGTACAGGATGTATAATGGGGGGGGGGGGTCTTTTTCTGATGACCTTTAACCTGGAACTTTCACACTTAACAAACAGGAAGTAGAACAATGAGGGCAGCAGATGGACTTCCACTGCTGACTTGGTCTTATTTTACACTGTGTAAATCATTTCCTATTAGTTCACTCAGCAGAAGTGAAGAAGCAAAAACAGCTGCAGAAATGTAAGACAGGTTTGAACAAACATGCACTATATGGACAAAAGTATGTGGACACGCTGAATTCAGGTGTACGTTCAGGTTAGTTTGGTTTGCTTCCAAAATGCCTCAGACATGTTTTTTTTTACTGAATTTTTCTCAACATTTATTTATTTTTTTATCCATGACGATGATTTCAAATATTCTACCTCTAAATTTCTAAAATATTTTTCACGCACTGACTGCAAACAATAATTTTCCACCACAACTAACCATCTACTTTCTTCACATCTCACGGAGGAAGAAAAATTCACCATTAAACCTGAAGGAAATATTGATGTTTATAAACTATATGGATAAAAATAAATATTTCTTTAAAGTTTAATGGTAGATTTTTCTTCCTAAGTGAAATGACAAGAAAGTAGATGGTTAGTTGTGGTAGAAAATTATTATTTACAGTCAGAGCATGAAAAATATTTAGAAATTTCGAGGGAGAACATGTTTATTTTATGTTTATGCATTTGGCAGATGCTTTTTTCCAAAGCGACTTACAGGGGAAAACCAATCAAATCCCACAATCAATCAAATTTTGTTTATATAGTGCCAGATCACAAAAGTTATCTCATGACACTTTATATATAGAGTTGGTCAAAACCAGACTCTAAGCCAATTTACAGAAACCCAACAGAATCCTCCAGGAGCAAACACTTGTGACTCATGTAACACATGTAAAATCATAGTCATGGATAAAATAGATTAGATAGATGGATAGATGGATAGATAGACAGACAGGCAGACAGACAGGCAGACAGACAGGCAGACAGGCAGACAGACAGACAGACAGACAGACAGACAGACAGACAGACAGACAGACAGACAGACAGACAGACAGATAGATAGATAGATAGATAGATAGATAGATAGATAGATAGATAGATAGATAGATAGATAGATAGATAGATAGATAGATAGATAGATAGATATTTTTTTATGTCCATATAGTTTATAAACATCAATATAGATATAAAAAAAGAAGAAGAAAAATCCACCTCTGAGGCATCTTGGAAGCAGATTAGATAAAATGAATCAGAAAAGTTTATACGTCTTCCGACTCCTTTTCGCTCATGCAAATTTTGAGGCTTAAGATGTTGCAGTTTTACGTTATGGTTTTGTTTTGTTCTCATTCTCTTGATTATCATTTATTTGCATTTCTGTTTTTAAATTGTCATACTCATGATCGAAATAAAGATATCAATCAATCAATCAATCAAAGATCCCAATTTAAACCAAACTAACCAATGCAATGATATTTATCCCAATATAAAACTATATTCTGACATTAGTCATTATAGTTTTGTATCCCAGACCCCTGTTAGAAAGAAACACCTGAATTCAACGTGTCCACATACTTTCGTCCATACAGTGCACCAAACTTAAACCCCTAAAGAGATGATTTTCCAATACCACATTTACTTACTACATTAAAATAAAGTTATTGGTTGTTCAGATTAAATAGTGAAGTGTCTGTGTTGATCTGCTGAGTTCAGTTCACAGCTTTACTTATCTGATCAAACTAGTGCATCCACACAGTACAGTCTGATATTCATCAAATATGATTTATGCTTTCATACAGTATGTTCTGCACAGTTTTGCATAATTGTTGGTATTCTTCTGGGAAGTCCATAATCTAAAATAAAATGAAGCGGTCTGGTTGTACAGAGACACAGCGTCACTTCTGGATGAGACAGATTTCAGCTAAGCTACAGATTTGCCACTGTTGATCCACATGGATAATGGCGTGACCAAATTTTCATTAAAATACATTCATTTACAGCAGAGATGTCAA
This sequence comes from Sphaeramia orbicularis, assembly GCF_902148855.1. Lineage (NCBI taxonomy): Eukaryota > Metazoa > Chordata > Actinopteri > Kurtiformes > Apogonidae > Sphaeramia > Sphaeramia orbicularis. The sequence continues at coordinate 5,629,827 of NC_043960.1, forward strand.
AAGTCATTTCAGTTCAGGGGCCACATACAACCGAATATGATCAAAATTGGCTGGACCAGTAAAATATTAACAGCAAAAAAAGTTAAATAATATGGCAAAACTGTTTCCAAAGTAATTATCTACAAACTATCCTTTAAAAATGTGAATAATACAAAAAAAATGAAATTTCAAACCAGTAAAATATTAACTTAATAATCTCTAAATTATATAAAATCCAAACTTTTATCTACATTGTAGAGTGAAAAAAATAAAATTACATTATGAAAATGTTTGCATCTACAAATTATGCTTTAAAAATGTGAATAACAAGAACAACTTAAAATGTCTTCAGAAAAATATGTGCAATTTTAACAGTATTTATGCCTCAGTTTATCATTTACACATGGGATTTACAGCTTATAGATCACAGTGGATGTACAAGTACACAAAACATTTAATAACGGGCTGAATATTAGTCAAATTAAACTTACTTCTCTACAGACATTTCAGGTTGTTTTTATTTGTTCAGAGTATTCAATTTTTTTGTGAAAGAATAGTTTTTAAAAGTAAAAATTTTCAAGTAATTTTACTTTTTTACTCTAAAACAAAGGGAACAATTTGGAGTGGTCATTATTTATAGGCTATTATACTGATGGCATTTTACTGGTCTGATCCACTTTAGATTATACTGGTCTGTATGTGGAACCTGAGCTAAAATGATTTTGACACCTTTGATTATCAATATCTTCAGTGTAATTTTTGCATTTCACAATTTCATAACCAGGGGCCAGATTGGACCCTTCTGCGGGCCGGTTTTTGCCCATGGGCCATATGTTTGACAAGCCTGACGTAGATTTATAAGCTGTAAAGTTTATAGAGTATATCATAGCAGCAGTGGTTTTACTTGTTAAATATCAACAGCATAAGAATTATTTAGCTGCACTTTGTGACAGCATAATCCGGAAATTAACTGCCTTTGACAGCAATACACTGATGGAAAAGGATCATTTGGGAAGCAGATTTGTGCACTATATTAAGGTTGCACCAATCCAATATTATGATCGGATATCAGCCCCGATATTAATCGGATATCGGATATAAACAGTAGCCAATTAAAGGGTTCCACCTGTCAATCATCACACCATACTTCCGATGAAAATTATTAAATGCTTATATAATCAAAATAAATCGTGAACAACAATGCTTTTTTTCCTCCATCAAGTGTATTTAATTTTTTAATGCCTCTGAACATCGAATTTAATGCTTTTTAATGCCGTTTAAGGCCTTAATTTTCACAAAATCTATTTAATGACTTTTAATGTTTTTTAATGATCCGCAGAAACCTTGTCAACACTAATCACACATTTGATGAATTCTTTACAAAGATTTACAAAGAAAATGCAGCAATATCATTAATTGTGTCGGTGGAAATTTTAAGACCTATCAGCGTCAGATTTAAGGATCAATCAATCAAATTTTATTTATATAGCGCCAAATCATAACAAACGTTATCTCATGACACTTTACATATCGAGTCGGTCGAAACCAGATGAATTATCGGTTTTAAGGATGATTAATTAAGCCTTAATTTAGGACGATCACACGTAGGCTTTTTAAGGATCTGCAGACACCCTGTGTGATTCCTGTTTTGTCAAGTTCTCCTGGACCTGTACCTGGAGGTCTGGGTTCCAGGACTGGGCTCTCTGGGTCCCTGTGCTTCTCCATCTTCTCCACACTGCTCTTCTCCTCCTTCACCTCGTCGTCGTCATCGTCCAACACTTCCTCCATCGCTCTCTCCAGCTGTTCACTACCGTTCCAAGACATCTGAGAGTGAAAGGAAATTAAAAGAAAAAAAAAAAAAAAATAGAGAAGGAGGAGAGCAGACAGACTGGACTTAGTATCAACAAACTCAACTGAGATTGTAGTGACAGAAAGATCACATTAAATCCAGAAAAGACCCAAATCTGACATGTTTCTCTACATTAACTCAAATGGACTGGACTGAAATGAACAGAAACTTCATTAATACTAAACAATCTCAAAGAATAAAGACAAAACATTAAAAAACAAAAACAGCTAAATAATGAATAACACAAAGCTATGGCAAGTGGCGGTACAAAACTGGAAGCTACAGTAAAGTGTATAAACTACAGATTTTGGATAAACAAATATATAATGATGACAACACACAGGTTTATTAGTACTTTTTTTCTAAGGGTGCTCCAATGCAACAACTGAAATTTGCCAAGATCAAGATCAAATGTATTTCTATAGCAAATTTAAAACAACGCAAAGTACCCAAAGTGTTGTAAAAGACCTTAATTAAAAATACAAGATATGCTAAACCAGTAAAAAAAAAAAATAAAAAAAAATAGTATAATAGCTTATAAATAATGAAAACTCCAAATTTTTCTCTTTGTTTTAGTGCAAAAAAAAAACCAAAACATTAAATTCTGAACATATTTCAATTTACAAACTATCCAGACAAAAAGGATGTGAATAACCTGAAAAAAAACTAAAATTTCTTCAGAAAAATAAGTGCAATGTTAACAATATTATGCCTCAACTTATCATTTATATACATTGTGGATCGGGTCAACACATGCACAAAACATTTAATTTTCTTTAGACGTTTCAGGTTGTTCATATTTGTTCAGGTTATTCATATTTTAGTGTTGAAGGATAGTTTGTTAATGTAAATATTTTCATAATTTTACGCTTCTTTTTGCACTAAAACAAAGACGAAAAACTTGGATGCGTAATTTAACTCTATAATGCCAAACGTATCTTATTTGATACATGAGTTTTGAAGCCCTCTACATGATCAGTGTTACATTTTTTCTCCTGAAAAACCTGATGTATACAATTAGATACATGCAATATACAGATAATCCACCAGGGGGAGGAATTCGTTCACCAGAGGCCTTTCCAGTGACACTACAAGACTGTCATTAATGAGGGAGGAGGAAGAACAATTTTGAAAAGGAATTACCAATATGTTAGACATGTTTGTGTTATTACCTCCGCCAAGGAGGTTATGTTTTTGCCAGGGTTTGTTTGTTTGTCTGTTTGTTTGTTTGTTTGTTTGTTTGTTTGTTTGTCTGTCCGTTAGTGTGCAACATAACTCAAAAAGTTATGGACAGATTTGGATGAAATTTTTAGGGTTTGTTGGAAATGGGATAAGGAAGAAATTATTAAATTTTGGTGGTGATCGGGGGTGGGGGGGCCCACGGGGGGGGCACAGACCAGAAAATTTCATCAAAATCTGTCCATAACTTTTTGAGTTATGTTGCACACTAACGGACAGACAAACAAACAGACAAACAGACAGACAAACAAACAAACCCTGGCAAAAACATAACCTCCTTGGCGTGGGGGGGCCCACGGGGGGGGCCACTGATCAGCCTTGGCGGAGGTCTGCGCTCTCCGAGTGCTTTTCTAGTATTATGTTTTTGTTTGTTCAAAAATAACATTTGAGCATTGATACCCGATGTATCAAATATGATACAAAATTTAAACTCATACATGGAAACTGATATATGAAAAAAAAAAAACGAGGTTGTTCGGAAGGGCCAATAAAGGCTCCTGTTTCAAAGAGCTGGAATTTTCTGTCAATGATTTAATGGTTCAGGCTTTACAGAGTTAATATTATTTTTTTCACATTAAAGAAAATTTGGAGTCATTATTTACAGGTTATTATGCTAATTTTACTTGAGATCCCATTGTTCTTTATGTGGAACCTGAACTAAAATGACTTCAACACCACTGATTGTTAATATCTTCAGTCTAATTTTTACACTTTACAAATTGGGCTGCATGGTTGACAGCCCTGACCTAGAATATAATTTTTCGTGGTCCAGTTATAATGAGGATTATTTTGATAAATAACAACAAAAACACAATAAAGAAACCGAAATGTCATTTTAAATACGGATATTGGCCAAGAATTTTCCAATCAGTGCATTACTTTTTCTTCCTTTTTGCTGATGCATTAATAACCTTTAACACCTACAAAACCTACTGACCAATAACCTCTGAGTGACTGAAACAGATAAGTAGACTGCTCTGTGTTCTAAGGTTCTGATCACAGGCGTGTCCACATGTGGTTCTGACCTTGAGTCGTGGTTTGCCCTCGGAGCCTTGAGGCGACCCGGCAGCGCTGGACTGAACCAGAACAAACTCCTCGCTGGTGACCGTGGCCACGGACTCTGTGGAGCTGCTGACTTTGCCCAGTGAGGAGGCGTCGTCCATGGCTGGTTTACTCGGGGTCAGCAGGGGGGAGACGTCGGGTACAGCTCCCCTCCCCTCTCCTGTCCTGTCCAACTCACTCTGTACGAAGGCAGCCTGAAAACACAACAGACACCACTGCATGAGCTGAACCTCAGCTTTTCAGGTGCAAAAGGGTATTTTATGCACAGTGGTGTAAGACAGATGAGGCTGCCTGTAAAAGGAAATATACCAGCATTTAAGTCTAGTTCATAGTGACCTACAGTATTAAAATAAACAATATCTCTGTATCTGAGCATCATGGTCTATCAATAATCAATCCCCAGTTGAATTTGTGAGGTGTTCAGGTTCTGTGCAAGAGATCAATCTCCCAACAGAAGTGGGTGGTACTTTCACTGGAGGAGAACTCAACTAATTCAGTCAAAGTCCAAATATGACTTCTATCAGTGATCAGTAGGAACTATATTGATATCTGTAACCATTTACATGTTATAAACCATTCAAATATGAACCAATATAAGTAAAGGCGCATTTAATATTTCAAATATTTGTCAAAAAATTCAAAAATCAACATTTCTCAAAACTATGAACAAACTTTGCAGACATTGTCCCAAGGAAGATACGTTGAAAATTTGAAATGAATCCAACCAGTAGTTTCAGAGACGATCGTTGAAATCTAAACACTGGTGACCGTGAGTTTGACCCTTCGAGGTTACTCAAGGTCAAAGGTCATGGACCCAAATCAAAGTCCATACACGACTTCCTGTCAGTGCTCAATAGTAACTACAGTTGCAGAAAACATTATTAGACCATCAAAAGTCATCAAAACCAATCGTTATGCAATCAAATACTAACTCCTGTGTGTATCATGTGACTAAAACAGACAAAAGAAAACATGGAATGCCTAAAAGCACTGTTTTTGTCAGTACAATGCCACAGATACTGATGGAAGAACTGAAGTGATTTTGGTTATTATCAAGAAAATATGGAAAATGGATAGATGTCAGCTCTGAAATTAAACTACTGTGAGCTATTTTTGTTGTTGTCATTATATTTGTCCTAACAAATGTACCTTCAGTTGGACCAGGCATTAAAATGAACAAGAAACTGAAGAAAACAAGGGTTGTCTAATATTTTTTTTCAGTGACTGTATAAGTAAGGGCACATTTTTAATATTTAAAAAATTTGTAAAATTGTCCTCGTGTAGTGTATATGTAAGTTTACACATTTATGTATGTTCCTTCTGTAACATGCATCTTATCTTACTGTAACGAACTGTAGATGTTTGCTAAACACCATAAACATCCTGTAAAAGCTTCTGTTAATAAAAACGAATCTTTAATAAAAAAAATTATGATAATTTTTTTAAAAAATCAACATTTCTTAAAACCATGAACAAACGTTGTAGACGATGTCTCAAGGAAGATACATTGGAAATTTGAAATTAATTCGACCAGTAGTTTCAGAGAAGAAGACTGTTGAAAACTAGACACTGGTGACCTTGAGTTTGACCCTTCAAGGTCAAAGGTCATTGATCCAAATGAAAGTCCATATATGACTTCCTATCAGTGCTCAATACTAACTATATTGATATCTCTAACCATTTACATGTTATAAGGAAAATTTGTAATATTTTCAAAAATTCTGCAAAAAGTCAAAATTTCTCAAAACTGTGGAAAAACTTCGTAGGCATTGTCCCAAAGAAGCTACATTCAAAAAATGAATGAATTAAAATTAATCCGACCAGTAGTTTTGTCAAAGAAGATGTGTGAAGAAATTGCTAACAAAGACGACATCAGACAAAGCGCCTTCACAATAACACATGTCCTATCGGTCGGTGAGATAATAATACTGTACAGAGTATGTTAACTGTCACATAGGGCTGTAACAATTACCCATATAATGATAAACCGCGGTAAAATTGCAGACGGTTAGTATTACTGTTTAAATTCTAATTATCATGATAATTTGATTACCGCACTTTTAGGGGAAAAAACCCTATGTAAAGATCTGCTTTTATGTCAAATATTTGAGTATAGTTTTAATTTATTACAATTTTAATTTTCTATACCTAATATTTGGAACCAATATTCACTTTTAAAGTTTTTGAAAAGGTTTGTTAAGCATCTTTGTTATCTATGTAATAAATTATATACATTTTTCAAATCAGATTTTATATTTTTTGTGTGTTTTTGGTCCTTTCATGTTGATATAGTAGGTTAAAGTGGAAAAAATAATAGACAGATGATATAAATGAAGTTGTGCTGAAATAAATGATGTGGGTATAGTAAACATTTCTTTACATAGTATAGTAAAGGCAAAATCAAAAGGATCAAGACACGCGCCTGTTGACTTTGAATCAAAAAATTAGAATTGAGATAATGATTTCAAACTTTTTGTAGTTCAATAGTATAACATCTTAAGTTTCTAAATCCATTAAAATGTTTGCCAAAAAAGGATTTTCAAGAAAATTACGGAACTTTTTATACAAACTAAATTCAGTCCCTTGGAAAGTTCTCTAAGCATGAATAATAACATAACTTCTCACTGCTATAATTTGAAATCTCAATCATATATTTCTGTTTTCAGTATAGTTTTATGTCCTTTTACACACCGTTTTATCATTGTAAAAATCATTTTGTCTGAAAAATTGGTGTGAATTGCTTTTTTAAGCATTTTAATATAAGATGGTGCCGGTTATGTGGGGAATTTCACTTTTCTCAAAAAACATGTTTTTTTTTTTAAATTACTCATCATAATCAAATTAGTTAAAACAATGGAAATTTCTGAAAGAAAGCATGTAACCCTCTGCTTAAGCATGGCTTCATTGGAATTTAAGATTATTTTGTCACTAATCTAAAAAAAAAAGATTTTTTTTTCCCTAAATAACCAAAAATAGGTCTCGACATTAAATAGCTAGCTTGTGAAGGTTTTTTTCTTTCACTTTCTATAGATTTAACTTTCCAAATCAATAATTATGATATTCTACTGTCTTCATATGGATTTGGTATACATGAATATTACATTCTCTGGAAAATATTTCCTCTTAATTGAGATTAAAGGGTAGTTATCGCAGGATATTGATGGGACTCAACTTGAGCAGTCTGTCAGCTGGTATGAATGGGGTCGCAGCAATGGAGCCACAGCTAAGTTCCTCAAGAGTGGAACAGTCTCACAGCTTCTCTCAAGCTGAACTGAAAAACAGCCAAAATAGGCTCAGACCACTAAGGATTAATATTTGAATGTTTCTGCCAACAGAAAGTACATTGTTCCTATTATTTTATGTTGTTGTGTTGTTTTGTTTTTAAATACAACTTGGTTTACAACTTTAAATACAACTTGGTGGTATTATTTCAGTGTGTGTATAAGCACTTTTTGAAAATTTTGAGCACAATTTCAACAATACCACTATAATAATGATAACCGTGATAATTTTGGTCACGATAACCGTGATATGAAATTTTCATATCGTTACATCCCTACTGTCTCGTATCAGGTAAACCAAACCACAACACCCTCAGACTTAGACACACCAAAGACATGTCAGACAGTTGCCAAACGGTTGCCTCATTCTGTGCCAAACGTTCAGGTTACAAGTCTGGACCGAAGTTATTTCCACCTTAGATTATACTAAGTAAGAAGGAAGGCCGAGCTGTAAAACTAACCACAGAACTGCTGTTGCACCATTCCTAAAACTGTTCCCAGTACTTAAAGGCTCTTCAGGATCACACACACACACACACACACACACATTTGCCAACTGCCCGTCACACTCACTGGCGAGCAGAGACTCTCAACCAAATGTGGTCAGTGAGTTTCATTTAACCAGAGACGTGGATGAGTCTGATTTTGAACATTTTTCCAATTCAGAACTTTATGAGCTTTAAATTGAAGTGTTTTATTTAAAAAGAAATCTAGGAAGCAGTATAGGAGGTTGTAAAACAGTGCAAATTCAGAGCTAAGAATAAAACAACAAATCCCTGTGGATCAGCAGAAAGTCATCAATGTCCATATTAGTAGATTTAACCATTTTTGAACTGATTTACCGCCTCATTTCACTGTAATAAAAACAAACAGCACAGTGAGTTCTGTGCACCAAGATGCTATCAGCAGTGTGCAAACCTGTACCAGTCTGCACATGTTTGATCCTGCTAAGTCTGGCCTGGAGCTGCACACCACAAATAAACATGTTTTTTTAAATAAAGACCGGCTGTAAAGAGAGCACAGGTAGATAAAACAGAACACAAACAGCTGATCGGCAGGAAAATGAGGCTTATGGCTTTAATAAACCAGGAAATACTTCAACAAATGCAACTTAACTAAAGTAAAAGTAGTAAGGAGAGACTATGGTGCCCATTTTTGGACTATACTGGACTGGACCTCTCTTCTACCCTATTAAAAGGACTGTTGTGCACTTAAATGATGTTCATAAATGTGACTTCCGTACATTGTAAGTTTAACCTACCACCTTCTGTATTAAGCTATGTTTTTGTGTTGTTTTGTTTGTTTTTCTCATGTAAGAGCTGTCGTGTATGTTTTGTTTTGTGTCTAGTCTTTTGAAGACACCGTTTTGTTGAATGAAAAACAAAAAATTGCAATAAAAACAATGGGAAAAAAAAGGAGTGATGAGAAGTCAACAGTACGTACCAATAAAAGAGACTGAACTTAATAGATTTTGTGATTCACTATATGGACACGTTGAATTCAGGTGTTTCTTTTCTAACAGGGGTCTGGGATACAAAACAATAATGACTAATGTCAGAATATATTTTTATATTGGGATGAATATCATTGCATTGGTTAGTTTGGTTTAAATTGTTATCTTTGTTTCCAAAATGCCTCAGAGATGGTTTAGGCTTAACTTCTCTCAACATTGATTTTGTTTGAATTTGTTTGTTTTGTTCTTTTAACTTTATTTATAGAACATTTTGAACATTTTAGACACAGTGATGCACAGCATGGGGTACAAAAATATAGAACAAACATCAACTACCACTCCTGAATGCCAACCCAAGGCCAACCGCTCAAAACCCAAACAAAAGACAAAGAAATAGTTTAGGAAAACAATTCAACCAAAAGTTAAAAAAAAAAAAAAAAGGGGGGGAGGGGGAGGGGGAGGGGGAGGGGGGATAAAATAAATAAGGAAAAAAAGTGTGTATGTACATATATATACACACACACACACACAGTTTAGTTTTTTGTTTGTGTTTTTTTATCCATGACTATAATTGTAAATGTTCTACCTCTAAATTTCTAAAATATTTCTCCTGCTCTGACTGTAAATAACAATTTTCTTCCACAACTAGTATCTACTTTCTTCACATCTCACTGAGGAAGAAAAACCTCCCATTAAACTTTAGGAAATATTGATGTTTATATACTTTTATATATTTCCAAACTACATGGACAAAAGTATTGGGACACATCAGGTCTACAGCTGTAAGATGTCCTGTTCATGAGGATTTGAGACGAAAACATTAATATTTCCTCAAAGTTTAACGGAAGAATTTTCTTCCTCAGTGAGATGTGAAGAACGTAGATGGTTAGTTGTGGTAGAAAATTATTATTTACAGTCAGAGCATGAAAAATATTTAGAAATTTAGAGGTAGAACATTTAAAATCATAGTCATGGATGAAAAAACAAACTCGATGTTGAGAGAAATTATGTAAAAACCATCTCTGAGAGATTTTAGAGGCAAAGATACCAATTTAAACCAAACTAACCAATGTAATGATGTTTATCCCAATATAAAAATATATTCTGACATTAGTCATTACTGTTTTGTATCCCAGGCACCTGAATTCAACATGTCCACATACTTTTGTCTACATAGTGTGTACCGAAATAACAGATAAATTAATGAAAGTAAAGTTAATTTGGTATTAGATCGAATAGTGAATTGATACCAGCCTGCCCTGCTCCACTGACAAAGCTCTTTTCCTTGAACCTTTACAAATATGGTAATGACAAAGGCATTAAATGCAAATCATTGTGGAGTCCAGGCAGTAGGCAAACAACCAGGGTGAAGTCACAAAACCTGGACGAGACATGGAGACAAACACACCCAAAGCAGCAGCAAACACGCCTGATGATTAGAAAACACACAAGGCAGCCTTTCAGACCAAGGGAAATGATTAAACACATTCATACGGACACTTTAGTTGGGTGAACGACCCTCCTACATGCATGTGCACACACACACACACATGCATAAGGAAAACCACCAGGGTCATGTGGTCCAATCACACTTATTGAATTACACAGAGCGGCATGACACACAGAGACACTTCCACTGATTCACTTAGAGAACGAGCTGCAACGAAAAGAGATCCAGATCGGACGGTCCGATAGAGAGGAGCACGCTGGGAAAATTAAAAAAAATAAATAAAAATCAGGCCAAAACTCTTATGTTGTGTGCTTCTGTTCTGTTGGATTGTGTATGCTGGATCTTAAGTTGTATTTAGTAAACACAATAACCACACCGAACCGGTTATTAACGACTGAAGGAGAAGTCTGGGTTTAATCCAGGGGCGTCAAACTCAGTTTAGTTCAGGGGAAATATCCTCCACATGTGACCTAAAGTGGATCAGACCAGTAAAATCATAACATAATAATAAATAAATAAAGTCAACTCCAAACAGTTCTTTAAGTTTTAGAGTGAAAACAGTAAAATTACATCATGGACATGCTACATCTATAAACTATCCTTTACAAAAATATGAATAACATGAACAAACATGAAAAAACTGAAATGTATTGAGAAAAATAAGAGTAATTTTAATAACATTGCACCTCAGTTTATCATTTACACATGTGCGTTATAATTTACAGATCACAGTGGATCTACAAATACACTAAACATTTAGGAACAGGCAGAATATTGGTAAAATTCCACTTACTTCTCTAAAGACATTATAGGTTGTTTATATTTCCTCAGGTTATTCACTGTTTTGTGAAAGACAGTTTATAAACACAAACTTTTTCATACTGTAATTTCAGTATTTTACTGGTCTGAATCACTTGAAATTAAATTGAATATGTGTGGGAATGTGGCCCTTGAAAGAACATTATAAATATCTTTACTGTAAGTAAAGTAAATAAGTACATTTTATTTATTTAGCACTTTTCACAGATAAAATCACAAAGTGCTTTATAGTTTAGAATAAAATGTTAATAAAAGCTTCAAATAAAATGTCATACATACACCAGGATAAAAACAAGGCAGTAGTACAGACAAACAGACAATAGCACAAGCCCATAAAACATCAACCCGGGCTAAAAACCTGCCTAAAAAGATATGTTCTGAGCTCCTTCTTAAAGGAGTAAATGGACTTGATGCTCCGTAGAGTCAGAGGTGGTGCATTCCACAGGTGTGGAGCACTGGCTTGGAAAGAGCGCTCTCCTCCATCATGAGCCTCGGGTTTGATGACCTTCATGAGCGCAAGGGAGAATATGGTCTCAGGAGCTCTACCATGTACAGAGAAGCCAGTTCATGGAGGGTTCGAAAGGTAAGAACTAAAATCTTAAATCTTAACTGTATTTTTTGCATCCCACAGGCTGAATTAGACCCTTTGTTGGCCAGTTTTGGCCTACAGACCGTATGTTTGACACCCAGACAACAGATCAAGGTTATTATCTGTGACTCTCTCCCCACATTCAAATCCAGACTAAAAAACTCACCTATTTAGAATAGCCTACCCCCCATAAGCTCTACTCTCCATTCTACAACTTCATTTCTATATATAGTTATCATTTGTTTTAATCTGTTTATTTCTTTGCATTTTAAGGATTGTTTATTTTATCTTGTTGTACAGTGTCCTTGGGTGTCTTGAAAGTCGCTTATAAATAAAATGTATTATTTTTATTTTTTTTTATTATTTTTTTTTATATTATTATTACTATTATTATTATTATTATTATTATTATTATTATTATTATTATCGTTAACGAAAACTAACAAAATGACGAGAACTAGAATTGAAAAAAATTTTGGTAACTGAAATAAATAAAAACTATAATTAAAAGAAAAAACAATAACTAACTGAAACTGTATTGTGTGCTTACAAAACTAACTAAAACGTATAAATATTATGGATAAAATTCCCTTCGTTTTCAGCATATATGTGCAAACCAGTGGAAAACTACTAACTCTCTCTTTTGGAGGGAGCATGGATGGAAGAACATAATTCGATTTTTCTTGACTCCTGCACAGAGAAAGTGCAGATATCAAATGTTGGAGGTCTTGTGGTGCTCCAAAAGCGGATCACTTCCACATCTTTTGGGGGTGCCCCCTAATAAAGGAATATTGGAGGGAAATTAAAAAAGGTTATAGATGAAGTAACAGGTATTGAAACCCCCTTAATATTTGAAATTTTGTACTTGGGAAACACTGATTCTGTAAATCTCTTACGAAGGGATGACTATAAATTGACCAGAATAATGCTGGTGGCCAGTAAAAAGGCAATCACCAGGAGATGGGGAACGAGTCTGGTGCCCAACATACAGGAATGGGAGGATGTTATGCTCAATATTTATATAAGGGAGAAAGTTACTGCATATGTTAGGTTGGAAGTCGATAATTTCAGAGATATATGGGAAGGATGGCAACATTATGTAAGACAACATAGATCAGACTTTGTACAGGGGAAGTAATTAGACTGATGGTTATGTCGGCTACTTTTCAGCAGGCATTAGTACTTACCAACATTTTACATGCACCTTGGTGAGAGACCAACTGAAGGAAATTGATTTTGTTTTTATACCCTGGTTCGATGCCACAAAGTTTGTGTTTTTTGTTGTTGTTTTATTTTTATTTATTTTATTTGGTTTATTTTTTTATTTCTATATTTTATTTTACATGCTTGTTGGAATGATTAGGTTAGGTTACATGTGTATGTGGAGGTATGTCTACAACTTCGTCCGCAATGCAATCTTCAATCTCCGAATCTCTTTATGCTGCAACTCCCTACTCATCAACATGGGAGAGAAAAGAAAACACAGGGCTCGTGACTGCGACTGAATTACGGTCGCATGCGCCTGAGAATTTCGGTAGTGCGACTGTTTTTGAGATTACGATCGCACGGTGCGCCAATAAAAAAATGAGCGAAAATTAATACGTGCGCCTAGAATAATGGCTGCAGAAGTAACTCGTCAGCTGAAAATAAACAAGCTCCACGCCCCGCTGACTGAAGCGGAAAATCTAGTCCCCGCCCCCTCGCGTGCGAAGGCGGCATAAACAAAGGGATCAAATAACTCCACTGACGTTTGAAACAATCTCCTGACTTCAGGCGTGGTGCAGACCACAGTGACTAAGGGGCACAGGTCAAGGAGACTTGACTTCAGGCGTGGTGTAGACCACAGTGACTAGGGTACGTTTACACGGCAACACTACGCAAAGATTTCTCCTTTGCGTTATAAAATCATTCCGCGTTAAGACGACGCCGCTATGATAATGATCTGCGTTAACATGAGTCCGCGAGGACGGCTGAATACGCTGTAGTGGCCATGCCAGACCAGTAGCTGGCGATGTAGAGCTGTAGTGAAACAGTGGTGGTAAAACAGGCGCCTGCGCACAAACAATTTCCGGTTTAGACAGCCTTTAAATGAGGAGAAGAAGAAGAAGAGGAGGAGGCGGACAACACTATTTACAAACAACAATGGCGAGTGGTCGTACAAAGACGCAGGACTTCTTTGTCTGGACAAATGAGCTGAGCAGTTAGCAGCACGTATGTTGTTCTGAAACCGGCCATTGTTGTTGTGGTTGTTCCTTCTTTTTCTGCAGCTTTATTGTGTCATAGAGGCTGGCAAACCAGCTTGGAGGCGCATTACCGCCACCAACTGGCCCGGAGTGGGTTAACTGGCGGTTCTTGGCTGCGCGCACATGCGGTGACGTCATATTTTACCCCGGAACGCTCCGACTCGCGTTAACACGGAGCTGGAATGCGGATCGTATCGATAACGTTCCACCCTGGACCCTGGTATCAAAAGTTTCCGGATTCAGGCACTCTAGGCACCGTTTCCATGTTAACAGAAGGCTAATCTGCGATGAACTCTTCCCGGAGTCGACTGAAGCCGACGCCGTGTAAACGGCCCCTAAGGGCCTTTAGGCCATGAAATAAAAAAGTTGGTTGTTGCAAATAATGGTGTGATTCGTCTTTCTTCTCCAAGAACCAACTAAAGTATATACCACACATTGACAATTGTTTTGCACCTGTGTCAATGTAAGCTTTTTCTTTCATACTCTATTCAAATACTTTATTCTAGGTTGTTAACATTGCTTAAATACATATAGGAATATTACTTGGTATGGCCAAGAGTTTTGCTTGTTCTCCAAATTTTTTATATAATAGTGGTGCACCTAGATTTTAGCCTGTGCTCCTAACTTTTTAGGGTTAGGAGCACAGTGCTCCTAGGTCAAAAAGTTAATTTTGAGCCCTGAAACAGAATCCATTGTCCATTACCTGGTTAAACGTATGTGCTCCATTAACACCAGTGACAACTGGGACTTCGGACAAATGGTGAATACACTGGACAAACGCTAGGTTTTGCCTTCAAGACATCATTTTACATGAGCTGCTACTACATTGAACATACTTGAATTTATAATTTGCACTTTACGTGAGGTTTTTTTTATTGCTACAGTTCTATGGCAAGTCTATAGAAGTTTAATTCCAGTGCACTATTTGTTTATAAAAGGAAACATACCTGAATTTACAGTATACTTATTTGGATTCAAAGATTTTTTTTTTTGTTTCATGCAAAAGTGAACATACTTTGTTTGTGTTTAAAAGCTTTATTTATGTTTAAAGAGTACATTTTACTTTGTTTTGCAAGGAAAAAATAAACAACTTCAAGGTTAACAAATAATTGTTTTTAATAATCGGGATTTCAATTATTGCTAAAATAATTGATTATTGTTTTTTTCTATAATTGAGCAGCCCTATTTATAGGTTATTATGTCTATTACTTTACCAGTCTGCCATCATACATCATGAACTAAAATGAGTCTGACACCCCTGCACTAAAGAGTACATTAACTAACCCCTGGGTGCACAGATACACTGGACTGACAGATTTCGCCTCACTTTCTACTCTCTCAGACTAACTTGAATGACTTTCTTCTTTTGACTGTGTGTAACTGTAAACCCAGCTCAGTTACACCCAGTCATTACCAGTCTGTTCCTCCAGTCCCAGTTGGCAGCCTCACCATTAAACCACGGAAACAGTGAGTGTCCAGCAGCGTGGACTGACCACACAACCCTCACCGACACCGGCCCGAGCAGCCGAAAATCTGCAACAGCATCTCTATGGTTTATAAAAATAAAACTAACCTCAGTGCAATAATCACAGCCATGCACCTTGTTTTTAATTTTACCTTGTACAAATCCTCTACACATCCTTTTTTAGCTGTAGTATCGAGTTAGCTTTTTGTATATTTTAGTAGTAATTAGTAGTATTTGTATATTTAATATTTTATCTCTGCAGTTTTTGTATATTGCCAATATTTCTGAGTGTTGTGCGATATTTTTATAAAATCTTCTTTTTTTTTTATCTTAGGAAGTTTTTCCTCGCCACTGTAACTGTTTGCTCTTGGAGGATTCTGTTGGGTTTCTGTAAATTGGCTTGGTTTCATCCGGCTCAATATGTAAAGTGTCATGAGATAACTTTTGTTATGATTTGGCGCTATAAAAATAAAATTTGATTGATTTTTTTTGCACTTTAAGCATTTGCTGCTAAACGGATTTTCATTGTTCCTGTAACAATAACAATAAAGACCTATTCTATTCTGGTCTAGTCTAGTCTATTCAAAAAGACTAACAGGTAAAGATGAGCAGATCTTATCCTGTCATTAGAACCAGTGAAGTAACTTCCTTAAAATGTACCTGTACTGGTCATGCTTACCACATTAATTGTGCTTTGTGTGTTACGTAAGCAAGAGAGGTAAATATATATATATATTTTTTTATTTAACCTTTATTTAACCAGGAAGAAAATCCCATTGAGATTAAGAACCTCTTTTCCAAGGAAGTCCTGGCCAAGAGGCAGCACAACACATAGTTACAACATATAGTTACAGCATACAGTTATAACATACAATAATTTACAGGACCAGTCAACCTATGTGAAACACGTGCAAGTCACTGAGATATTCTCTAACACTCTGAGTTTGGATTTAAAAGCATTCAGAGAGATCAAATATGAAATAAAGAAGTAAGTAAGTAAGTAAATAAGTAAATAAATAAGTAAGTAAGTAAGTAAGTAAGTAAGTAAGTAAATAAATAAATAAATAAATAAATAGGCATAAATGCACCACTGGACCTTTTTATTACATGAATTATACAGGGGTTGGACAAAATAATGGAAACACCTTCTATGATGCCACAATGTTAGGTGTTTCCATTATTTTGTCCAACCCCTGTAGATGTGGGCAGAACCTATGGGAGTCGACATTACCAGGCAGAAGTAACGTACCATCGTTGTTTCCTGGTGATCGAGTACAACTAAACAAGCAGCAGTCATTGAACCAGACTGAGTGGAAAACAGGCCTACGTGTTGGTGCTCACTGGTTGTGCACCCGTAAGCTTTGCATCTGCCATTGTCCGAGAGATGTGACCCAGCACTGAACGATAACGTGTCATCTCAGACTGGTGTCCACTACACAGGGTCAGTGACCAGTCCATCACAGCCCAGGTAATCTGACAACACTACGAGTCTGCGTCACTGTCGGTGCTGGAACAGGTCATGAAGGAGGAAACATGTCGTTGACTCGAGCTGCACAATATATCGTTTGAGCATCGTCATTTGCGATGTACATGTGCGCAATAGTCACATCGCAGGTTCTGCGATGTAGGAGGCAAATGAACTCAACGTGTTCTCGTCTAATTTCAACCTGGGTACCTGACACACACTGCGCGCAGCGATCCACCAATGACAACCATTCTTAATTAGTTTGCTGAAGCAGACCACACCCCCGCACATGGAGTGAGTCACTAGTAACAACATTTAAAAATAGGACCAATGGCCCTGTAGCTTACCAGCCAAATTAAAAGCTTTGGGAAATGTATCCAGATGCCATTTATTATCACCCAGTTATGTGTATTTATGATATTACAGAAATAGCCCATGTTTTGGTCGTATTCCAATCAGATCTGTAAAAAATTCTAATTCCAACTTGATATCATTGATACTTACTCATTTATTCTATCACTCCTATCTGCACTTCCTATCTGTTATAATGGGAAAATTTGTCAAAGTCACACCAAATCCAGAATCAGATCCGGATTGAAATAATTTCAATACCTTGTGTTGACATCATCATACAGAAGCTGTACACCAAGTTTGAAGTCAATCAGAACTGTAGTTTCGAAGAAGAAGACGATTGAAATGTTTTCCCCATAAGAGTCCGTGTTAAATTTTCCGTAAGTTTCCGGATCCAGAAGAAGATCCTGATCAGCATGTGGCCATTATGTTTTGGTCATCTCCCCATCAGGGCTGGACTGTAGAAATTTACACTTGATATCATTTATATTTACTGAGTTATTGCATCGATCCACTTCCTATCTCTTATAATGGGGAAATTTTTCAAAGTCGCACCAAATCCAGAATCAGATCCGGATCCAAATAATTTCACTAACTTTTGCTGGCATCATCATAAAGATGATATACCAAGTTTGAAGTCAATCGGAATTGTAGTTTCGGAGAAGATGATTAAAATTTTTGTAACGGACGACAGACGACGACAGACGACGACAGACGACGACAGACGACGACAGACGACGACAATGAAAATGAGCAACAAACAAGAGAAAATCAACAAAAACAAAGACTTGGTGCCAAAAAGAAAAGCAACATCAGTTATCTAGAATTATTTTGGCAACAAGAAGGATGATATATATATATATCACAGGGTTAAAAAAAAAAATCACAATGTCAGTTTTTCCAATATCATGCACCCCTACCATTGACACTGTCTAACTAATGGAGCAATAACTTAGTACACATGTGTACTTGACAACAGGCTTTGATGAAAGTTACCTGATGAAACCGCTAGTATTATATGTGATCTGAAACAGCTAGCGACGAAAATTCACTACAGGTACCCTTTAACAGGAGGAGTGTTGACTATATCAACTTCATGTAATTGTATCAGATGATAGAGGATACACTGGTGACACTGAAAGGTCACAGGATACCAGGACCACCGTCACCGACCAGTCATCCGTCAGTCCATCTGCAGACGCCGCCGGTTGTCTGTCTGCTCTGGACGTAGATAATGATGCATGGCTACGTCTGAGTAGTACCTCAATCTAATCTGCTCTGTGACTCCACTGACCTTCCTGCAAAGACACAGCTTTCTGCCCAACCTGCTGATGGCATCTTTCCTGCGTCCCATTCATCAGGCTGATTATGAGACAAATGCACACTCACTGCGGAAAAGCAAACCTGTTCAGCGGCTATTAAAAGTACCGCCGACCTTTATATGCTATTAAGCAACAACGTGCCATCATCATCTGACTGTAAGGCAATCAAATCAACTGCATGGAGGGCCGTGACAACACAGAAATCTAAATACACTATTTTGTCATTAAAATAATTGTAATTAGTGTCACTATTGGCTCTTCTGTTAACCTCCTGTCACCACTGTAGCATAAGTCTAATAACAGAAACTATGTGTAGTGTTTCTACGTTCAAATATTAAAAAATAGGTCCCTGTATCTCACCGTCATGTTCTATCTAGAACAGGGGTGGGCAATCCTGGTCCTCGAGGGCCGGTATCCTGCATGTTTTAGATGTTTCCCCCTTCCAGCACACCTGAGGGTCATTATCAGGCTTCTGCAGAGCTTGATGATAGGCTTATCATGTGAACCAGGTGTGTTGGAAGTGGGAAACATCTTAAACATGCAGGATACTGGCCTTTGAGGACCAGGATTGCCCACTCCTGATCTAGAATCAATACCAAGTTGAATTTGTAAGGTTGTCAGGTTCTGTCTCTATGTTCCAGTCCTGTGGTCTGGATGCAGGAGATCAATCTCCCAATAGAAATGGATGGTACTTTCACTGGAGGAGAACTCAACTAATTCAATCAAAGTCCATAAATGACTTCTATCAGTGATCAACAGGAACTATATTGAAATATCTAACCAGTTCCACGTTATAAGCCATCAAAAAATACAATTTCTCAAAACTGTGAATAAACTTTGTAAACACTGTCCCAAGAAAGATACATAAAAAATGTGAAAAGAATCCGACCACTAGTTTCTTTGGGGAAGATGTTTGAAGAAATTGCTAAGGGCCCCTTTACACAGCATGGAGATCATTGGGTGACCACTGAGCGATTAAAAATTGGCCCAATCAACTCCAAAACAAAAAGGCCACTGTAGCGGGGAGGAGCTTAAGTGCTGGAGACAGTGTGGAAGCCAAGATGCCAATCACTGGCACATATTCTGGGACTGCCCAAAAACAAAACAATTTCGGAAGAATATACACAAAAATATAGAATATATACTTAATGTCACTTTACCTTTCGAATTTGCCACTTTAATTATGGGAAAATTTGAAATTTGTACTTGTATAGAATTTTAATAACTGCTGGCAAAAAGGCTGTGACCAGGCACTGGCTCCAACCTGAACCATCTAATCTGGAAAAACGGGTAGATATTGTGAATGAAATTTACCAGATGGAAAGACTAACCTTCTCCCTTCGGTTACAAATGAACAAATTTTCCCATCTATGGTCAAAGTGGATATTTTTTGTTTACACTTACCAAAGGCAATCTGTTGGAACCCTAAATGTACAAGAAATGACAATATAATGACAATGTATCTGGAATTGTCTTGTTTTTTGTGTATTTAACTAATTCTGCTTTTTATATTTTATTTATTCATTTTTTCTTTCTTTCTTTAGAGAAAGGAGGTCAAAGTCTCTTGGTCTTTCGTATGTGTTTTCTTTATGTAACAATGCATCCATTGTTCACTGTTCAATTGTTTTGTTTATTAACAAACAAAAAAAAAAGAAAAACTGAAAATGTGACCACAATGTAATTTAAATGTATGTGGAATTTTCTCAATATTTCTAAATAAAAATCTGAAAAAAATAAAAATAAAAATGGCCCGATCTCTCAACAACCTCCTAAGCCTCCAAAAAGCCATTTCTGTGTAAATGTCTGGGAGATCCTTGTGCACTCATTGTACCTTAGGCCCCTTCTTTAAACTGTCTGGTCAGTCAGATCAGGCGGGGGCAGGGGGGTCGTCGGAGGTCATCGAGATAGTCGTTCCAATTCCCTTATTGATCTCTCAACCATCTCTACCTTAGGGGTGGAAAAAATTGGCGTTCATTGAAATATTGCTGAGAGATCATTAGGAGATCAATGAGATCATTGAGGGCTCCTTGAGCACGTCTTGAGCGTTTGCTGAGAAATCGCTTCCCTTGGTAATGGTTGAGAGATTGTTTTGGAATGAGTCAAAAATTTGATGAGACCATGGAGATCACTAGAAGATCACTGAGAGATCATTGAGAGATCTTGGTGATCCCTGGGCTCATTGTAAGATCGTTAAGAGATCTGGCCACTTTTTCATCATTCAACAAACTGTGTAAAGGGGGTTTAATGAAAATGATGACGAAGATGGTGAAGTCAGAACACAATGACTACGTAATAATGTGACAGGACTAATTACATGTCACAGTAAAAGGCAGAAAACCACATCCTGATATGTTTTCAGTTGAATGGTAGGTAATACACGATATAAGTCTGGTGTGAAATGGTTTGGGCTGGACAATTTGGTCTTGGTTGTGGACCGGGTCAGACCAGGTCTTAGTTTAATGACTGTCCATTTCCAAAGCCACATACGAGATGTCTCAAGAATTTGTAAAACTATTAAAGCCTGGAAAAAAAACACAGTAATCCTGGTTTTACAAAGATGACTGAGGCAACTCTAAACATCAGACATCTATTATGTCATTACAAAAAGTGCAAAAATATTTACACAGACACATAAAACTGTGGCTGCAGTGAGACAAGGGAGATGAAGACACTTGCACAAGTTTATGGGAGGAAAAGGTGATGTAATACAGGTTTTTCACTACCATTCTAACACTCAGACGTAACACACACAAGAACAAAACTACGCTGAAAGCTCTTAAAAAGGTTTGGTTGTCATTTCTGGTGTGATTCACTCACAGTACAAACCTGTTACTGTCACTTAACCAATGATATTCTGATATTAACTTTTTATGGCAAAAGAAAATTGATTGCTTTGTGCATAAATCACTGATGATCCTGTTTGTTTCAGATTTTAGTCAAATATTAGGTGAAAATGCAAAGTTTTTAGTCAAAGAACATTCAACACCATAACAACACAGCCCTCCAACTGCCACCACAACTGCAAGAAACCTACGAACCCTGTAACACAACCTTCAACTACACAACTTTGTACAATACTCTACACTGGAAATTCCAACTACACTGTTATCTGAAAGCATTGAGAAATATGTAAAGTAGGGGTGTCAAACATGTGACTAAAACCAGCCTACCGAATGAATTTGCAAAGTGCAAAAATTATGCTGAAGATCTTAACAGTCAAGGGTGTTGGACTGGTTTTAGTTCAAGTTCCACATACAAAACAGTAGGATCTCAAGTAACATAATATAATAAACTTTAGATCAGTGTTTGTCAACCTTGGGGTCGGGACCCCACGTGGGGCCACCTGAAATTTCTAGTAACTGATAAAAAAAAAAAAAAAAACACTAAAAAAAAATATATGGTGAGTTGACAGAGACAATCCCAATCCATAAAAGACAAACTGTGTGTGTGAAACTGCAGCACTGTGCTTCTGTTTATCTGTCAAATGTTCATTGTGGTCGGTTTCAGATGCTGCAGCTCTTTCATAATTCATAGTTTGAGTTCTTGTTTGTTCAGTATTAATTGTCAGCCTTGTAAATCCAAGCTGGACTGACTGTACATATCCTGACCAAGGAAAATCAAATTCTCACTTTGTGCAGTAATCTACACCTGGATTTACTGCCTCTGTCCATGATAATATACATTATATAACCTAAATGTCGTCTAAAATTAACGTTTATTTGCAACACAGTAGAGCAAACTATTACATAATCAAAAACAAATTAATTTTAGCAAAAAAAAAAAAAAAAAAAGTCTCAGTTTTGAATGTCTGGGGTCACCAGAAATGTGTGATGTTAAAATGGGGTCACGAGCCAAAAAAGGTTGGAAACCACTGATGTAGATAATGAGTCCAAATTTTCTTCTTGTTTTATATTGAAAAATAATATGAAAATATTTACATTTACATACTATCTTTTGACTAACCTGAACAAATACGAACAATCTCACATGTCTAAAGAAAATTCAGTGCAATTTTAATAATATTCTGCCTGTTACTAAATGTTTTGTACTTTTGAGGATCAGATCTGTAATGCACATGTATAAATGAGAAGTTGAGGCATAATATTGTTAAACTTGTACTTCATTTTTTACAGAAATTTAAGTTTTTCCAGGTTTTTCACATCTTTTTTTGTTTAGATAGTTTGTGAATGTAAATCTTTTCATCATTTACTGTTTTTTTTTTTTTGCACTAAAGCAAAGAGAAAAATTTGGATTTGTCATTATTTATAGGCTATTATACTATTTTTATTTTATTTTTTTTTACTGGTTTAGCATAACTTGTATTTTAATCCAAGGCCTTGTACAGCAGCTTGGGGACTTTGCTTTGTTTTAAATGTGCTACAGAGATAAATTTGATCTTGGCAAATTTCTGTTGTTACATTGGAGCATCCTTCAAAAAAAAAAGTACTAATAAACCTGTACGTTGTCATCATTATATATTTGTTTATCTAAAATCTGTAGTTTATACACTTTACTGAAGATTCCAGTTTTGTACCACCAATTGCCATAACAACTTTGTGTTATTCATTGTTATTTAGCTGATTATTAATTTTTTGTATTTATAGGTTAATTATCTTATTATTTTACTGGTCCGGCCCACTTGAGATCAGATTAGGCTGAATGTGGAACCTGAAAGAAAAATGTAACATAACCTCTAACTACCCTCATAAACAGTGATAATAAATTTATTATACCAGGTCTGTTCTGTTAAACTTCCCACAACATTATACATTGTAAATTCCTATTACACCATTGTCTGAAAGTGGTGAGAAATATGTAAGGCTACACCAAAGCTGGAGAAATTCACATTACTGAGAAAGAAAGAAAAAAACATCCATCATTCTGAATGAAACTTCAGCCACGAACACCTGAACAAGATTCAGCTCATCTTCCTGTGATACTTTCCAACCCATTCTAGTGACAGAATAACAAGTTATAGTGTTACTTCCCTGTAGAATCACATGCAACATTCAAGTGATTTTCATAATCAAATATATGGACTCTGTTATATTACATGTGGGTTTTGGGAATGATCGCTGCCAGGGACTGAGTTCGACATTTCATAAAACCTCTGCTGGAGTTCAAGAAGTTGCGAAAAATAATAATTCACTGTGAAATGCCATATTTTAGTTCCTGATATACAGGTTAGCTTTCAGGAAGGCAGTTTAATACTTTCTCTCTGACACCCTTTCCAAGACAAAGAAGTTGCTGCTCCGTGAAGACACACAACAAAAGAACACTTTGGTTGACTGCCAATGGACAAAGACAGGCCAGCACGAATAATGCTTAGATTACCAGTGTTTCTCGTTGTTGAACTGTGTCCATTTACACTCAACAAAAATATAAACGCACCACTTTTGTTTTTGCTCCCATTTGTCATGAGCTGAACTCAAAGATCTAAAACTTTTTCTGTGTACACACAAGGTTTATTTCTCTCAAGTATTGTTCACAAATCTGTCTAAATTTGTGTTAGTGAACACTTCTTCTTTGCTGAGATAATCCATCCACCTCACAGGTGTGGCATATCAAGATGCTGATTAGACAGCAGGATTTTTGCACAGGTGTGACTTAGGCTGGCCACAATAAAAGGCCACTCCAAAATGTGCAGTTTCATCACACAGCACAATACCACAGATGTCACAAGTTTTGAGGGAATATGCACTGGTCATGCTGACTTCAGGAATCTCCACCAGAGCTTTTGCCTGTGAATTGAATGTTCATTTCTCTACCATAAGCCATCTCCAAAGCTGTTTCAGAGAATTCATGAAGAACACTGTGCGAGGAAAATGGTGGTCACACCAAATACTGACTGGTTTTCTGACCCCCCTGGACCACCCAATACAGTAAAAGTGCACATTTTAGAGTGGCCTTTTATTGTGGCCAGCCTAAGTCACACCTGTGCAATAATCCTGCTGTCTAATCAGCATCTTGATATGCCACACCTGTGAGGTGGATGGATTATCTCAGCAAAGGACAAAGGAGAAGTGCTCACTAACACAGATTTAGACAAATTTATGAACAATATTTGAGAGAAATAGGCCTTTTGTGTACATAGAAAAAGTTTTAGATCTTTGAGTTCAGCTCATGAAAAATGGGAGCAAAAACAAAAGTGGTGCGTTTATATTTTTGTTCAGTGTATTTAAACGCCAATACAGCTCTGGAAAAGATATGAGACCACAGCTGTAAAATGAACATTTGTCTTTGTTCCTGAAACTACTGACAACATTACACTTTAAAATATTGTCCTTTAGAGCATTTAATAGGAGAAAAATGGTTGAATATATTAACCAGATCCAGGGTTTTGACTTTGATGCTGATTGGGTTAAAGTTTTTGGAGGGTTTGGTGATCATCCTACAGGAAAGATTTATCACAATATATACGTACAGTATAGATTTTTTCAGATATATAAAATGTTTCAAACCTATAAGTGATAAATATGTTCTAAAAATCTAAATCTAAAAAGCAAAAAATAAATAAATAAATAAATAAATAAATAAAACAATCCCCCATAAATGGCTTCAACTTGATCCACCGGTGCTGGAGGACTGTTTGACAATTGTTGATGAAATTCACAAAATGGAGAGATTAACATTCATACTGAGGCTGCAAGCTGAACTTTACATAATAAGATAAGGGCAAATGGATAAATTTGTTTAACCCTTTCATGCATGAATTATGAAAACCTTAAGCAAGATTTTTTTTTTTTCCTCCGTGATTTTATTCCTCTTTAGGCATGAAAAAAACAATGTGATCGATTTTTATGAACCTAACCCAAAAATGTACAGCTGGACACCATGTGTTTAATTTTTGAAGCAAATAAACATGCATTTATTGACATACTGCATGACAACTATGAAAGAAAAAAAATTAATGATGCTAATCTGATGTTTTCTCACATTTTAACATACTATAAAACTAGTTATTACTAATAGGTAAAAAAAAAAAAAAAAAAAAAAAAAAACACCCAAACTTTTTGTTAAAAAAAAAAAAAAAAAACTTAATTACAGTCTAATAACAATTAACAATTGATTTACACTCAAATATGTTACTGCAGATCAGGTTTATCACGAACAGGAAAGTTACAGTAATGGTATGAATTACAGTGTATGGGATGATGCATAATCGTCCACTGTATTGGTTAATATGGAACTAAAACAACAAAACCCATGAATATACAAGAGAACAGCTGTAGAATAGATGTCCTCTGTAGCGACCACTATGCAGGAAAGGGTTAAACACAATTAATGTGTGGTTTGTCTCATAGTCCTGTGAAATGCTGTATAAACTGCTGCTTTAAAAATGTAATTCAATGGGTAACTTGATCACTATTTCAAAACTGTAACCTAAATTATCATTACTATTAGATTGTAATTATTATCTATTGCTGATTGTTGTTTATGTTCTATATGACAAAATGATAAATAACTAAAAAAAACTAAGTGTCAAAAAATGTGTAAAACCTACAACAGATGATAAACAATATCTGAAAACTTAGTCAGGAAGTCTACTGTGGACCAACCAGGAAAAGTCATCCAATCAGTTTTAATTCTCTCCACACTGGTTTTATGTTAATGTGGTTTAAGTGTTGTTTAAAATGACTCCCGATGCTGTGGTTAAGCTTTATAATGGATGGGAAATCCAGTTTTTAATACCCTAAATCCTGCAAATAAAACACATGCTGATAAAACTAATTTTCCCAACAACTCAATACTATTTTTAAAATTTATATACATATTCAACATTACTATTTTATGCATTTACCTTTATTTAATCAGGAACTCCTACTAACATTAGAACGCTCTTTTGGAAGGGGATTTTGTGGAATAACCCTGATTTACAATCACAGCTCTGGTATTTAGTCATGTCATGTAATGATATTTTTCCTCACACTTCTGCGGGTGTTTTATGCCACTCCTGGTGCAGAAATGTCAGCAGCAGCCTGGCTTTGTTTGAAGATTGGTGATAATCTGTCTTGCTCTTCATCACATTCCACAGGCTTTGAGAAAGATTCAGGTCCAGGAATGTGAAGTGGTCACTTCATTTTTTTTCCACAGCTGTAGTCTATATGTGCATGGCTCTGCTCTGAAATGCATCACCTGATTATTCTATTAATGTATTGTTCATGGTCTGCATGTGAGGAGAACATCTGTGTTGTGAGAACCAGGGTCCAATTGTGCGTGAGAGTTAATTTTCCCGTTAATTACTGCAGTAAAATGTTGCTGCTGCTGTTTTCTGTGGTGTCTGCAGGCCTGGATGGAGCGAAAGTCTGCACAGCATCAGCAGCCTGCCATTGAATCCCTTTAGACAGATGCTTAGAGGGTGATTAAATGAATTTACCTGACATATTTAACCAGACAAGTCAAACACATGAGCAGCCTCACACATAATGCAGACAACATTAAGACAGACATAGCGAAACTAGCTAGCAGCAAGCTAATTTATTCGTGCAACAGCAGTTAGCGGCGCATCAGTCATTCCCTGGCAGTGGTTATACCCACATAAGTTAACCCTGGAGACAAGGCAGCTGTGTGTCAGAACAGGTGAATACAGGCTAAACAGGAAGTACCTATGTGTGCAAGGCTAAACCTGGGAGCTAAGCTAAGTTTGGCTAATGCTAAGCAGCTCGAAGTCCAAAACAGTTGGAGCACTATTTGGAGGAGCGACCTCTCTCAGCAGCACCCCGCCCGGCTACTGGGAGGAATAAAGCGGGTAAAAATAAGAAACAGCAGCCCTCTGTCCACTATACCTGAAACTGACCCTGAAATGTTCGCTAGTGTTGGTAAAAGAGCTGTCAACTTACAAGTTTAACGCGTTGTGGAGTTGCTGCTAGCTGTCAGAAGAGTTGCACCGAAGATCGTGTGTGTATCAAAGATGAATCACTTGGTCGTTTTAATGACACGGCTTCCTGTTTGGCATGCCACTTGGAATACGCATGCGCCGTACTTAAGTTGGATCTCACTTAAACTGTACATTTTTTCTTTTTATTTCTTTTTTTTTTAAGTATTATTTTAACCCTTTCGTGCATGAATTATGATAACCTTAAACACGATTTTTCCCCGTTTTTTTTTTTGTTTTGTTTTTTTTTTTAACCCACCACCACCACCCCTCTGCAGAGGACAACTTTATTTTTAAATACAACCTGTGTTTAAGTAACAATCTCAAACTTTATATTCGCATGTTCAAAGGTTCCATAATTCATGCATGAAAGGGCTAATATAAGTTACTTCTCACTTCATGTAGATAATATAAAAAAAAGACATGTTGTTAAAGACAAATCATAATCATCTCATAATTCAAATCAATCATAATTTATCTGTTTATTTCTGATAACTCACTTTATATGAAGACTCACAGTGCTTGAAATGTCTGTGTTGTTTGTATATATACTATGTATTGCTCTGTTTTGTTTTTTTTTTGTCTGTTTCAATTTTTAATTCTCTAATCTCTGTCTTTAAGGTCTGCCCAGTCATGTGACCTCTCCCTATATATAGGAGGATCCATATGGGCGGCCTTCTTATATCAGCCCTGATGAAGGCCCATAGGCCGCAACGCGTCAGCTCAGTTTTTATTTGTTTGGCCATGCTTTAATAAAGGCTTTTTAATATCAGCCCTACTCTGAGTGCCTCAGTTTTTACAAACAAATTATAATCGCAGTCTAATAACAATCAGCAATTGATTTACACCCAAACATGTTAGTGCAGATCAGGTTTATCAAAAACAGCAAAGTTACAGTAATAGTATGAACTGCAGTTTTTGGGATGATGCATAAATGTCCACTGTGTTGGCTGATCTGGAACTAAAACAATGAAATCCATGAATATACAAGAGAACAGCTGGAGAATAATTGTCCACTGTAGTGACCACTGTGCATGAAAGGGTTAATTTGTTGTTTTTTTTTTTTTTTACCATTTCAGTCAGTTTAATTGTTGATATCTATACTGTTATTCATCTGTGTATGCTTGCTGTGATTTATTTATTTATTTATCATTTTTGTTTCATTTTTGTCTGACAGTGAATTAGCCACATTCTGTCATGACAGTGTCAATAAGTCATGAACACTTATTGACACCAAATAAACTCCACTTACTTTTTAACTTGAGCATAATCACACATCCACCTCATTTTTATCATGTAAAAGGTGGCTTACATATATAGGGTGGGGAAGCAAAATTTACAATATTTTGAGGCAGGGATTGAAAGACAGTGTATGACTAATTAGTTTATTGAAAGTCATGAGAATTTATTTGCCACAAGAAAATGTACATAATAGAAAATGTTTTTATTCTATGTGTCCTCCTTCTTTCTCAATAACTGCCTTCACACGCTTCCTGAAACTTGCACAAGTGTTCCTCAAATAGTCAGGTGAACACTTCTCCCATTCTTCTTTAATAGTATCTTCCAGACTTTCTCATAATAGTTTTGCTCATAGTCATTCTCTTCTTTACATTATAAACAGTCTTTATGGACACTCCAACTATTTTTGAAATCTCCTTTGGTGTGACGAGTGCATTCAGCAAATCACACACTCTTTGACGTTTGCTTTCCTGATTACTCATATGGGCAAAAGTTTCTGAAAAGGTATGGATAATAGTGTTAGGTATGATTATGACATCAATATATGTTTGGTTTCAAAACAATTGACGTAGTGCCTGCTGAGAAAAAACAACTAAATGTTCATTGTAAATTTTGCTTCCCCACCCTGTACATTTTAACTACATTTTGGGTGCTTCTATCAAACTGGGTTTATTTTGGTACCTGGCACTTTTCCAGCTTTTTTAAACCCAATAATAAAAGGTAAATGTAGACATATTTCCCCCAGGATGGACCCAATGATGACCTCAGATAAATGCAAACAAAAATATACTCTCACTCTGAGCCATCCCAAAATTATTGAATTTTTAATAAAATGTTAGGGCCAAAAATAGGACCAAAATTGGGACATTAAAAAACTACCTAGGTGTCAGTGCATTAGATGTGAAAACATGGCTTGAAATGGTTTTATGTAGCGCTATAAATAAAGACACTGTGTTAAATGTGTCGATCCTAGTGGTGTTTCTAATCCACACATGTGGGTTTTTCTTTAACCTGTTTAACCTGACCATATTTTCAGGGGAAAAACACCTAAACAGACATACCCAAAGTAAATGAAGAATTACTTCACAATAATAAGGTTCATATGGATGTTCTTGGTGTCTATGGACATTTAGAGACCTCACAGAATCTATTCCCATTGTTTAAAATATTGTATCTATTACTCTGCCTGAGTAAACTGTAATAAACTAAAAGAGAAATTAGAATTTTTTTATCCTCGCCTGTTTTTTTTTTTTCGGCTGGATTGACGATGATATGCATAAATTAATTGTTCGTGTCGGAGATTTTTAATAGCGTATATTTCACCCCACAAAGACTAAAAATCATGTTTGAACATTAAAGTTTGCACTAAAATACACTTTTGATGTACTTTTATTAACATTAGGGTCTAAACTTTGAGCAAAAGTTGAAAAAAATATCCATTGTCCTGATTTATTATATTTTTATAGTAGATGAATATTAATATAATTTTTTCGGCCCATGGGCGGGCTGATAGGGCTAAAGGGGATTTAATCTCAGTCTCATTCCAGGTTTGGTGTGGAACCCATCGTGTCCACTCGCGTTACATACAGAACTTGCCCATTTAAACACAAATAAATCATGAATTATTTCGCAACAGCAGTAATTTTTGTGAAACACTCTGTCTTTCATAATTAGTTCAATTCCCAAAATGCACCTGTGAGAGAATAAAGACATATTCAAAAATATAATAGCATGTAATTTTCGTGTCTTTTTTTAAATCATGTTACATGCAGATTTTTGTATTAAAAATAAGATACAAAAATATAAAAATGTTTTTTTATCTGTAAAATAGTTTCTCTTTTATCTCAATAAGTATTTATTTTTAAAACAGACCCAAAGTGCTTCCAAACCTGCTTCATAACATTAGTCTACACCTGGTTTGAATTTTTAGCCCCTCTGTCCTGTTTTTAGGACCAGTTTCATAGAAGCACCCTTTTGCCTCTTTATTCTGAGCGTTATTTACATTTAACATCACTCATTATCAAGCTGATCAAATGCACTTGCACTTTGGGAATCCACTTCTGTTACTAAACCAGTTGGATGATGCTTGAATACGATCTCATCGACTCAGACTCAGTTTTATTGTCACTCGATTAGTGGTACATGATGGAATAAAATGTAGTTACCCAGGTCTGGGTTTGTAGCAAAAGAAAATAAAGAATAAAATCTAAAATAGAATACATGAACAGTAAGTAGGGTAGAATAAAACTATCAGAAAAGTGGTAGTGTTGAATTGAATAAAGTATTGAATTGAATTACATCTGGAACAAGTCAGGAAAGCCTATGGTTTTACATTAAGGACCAAATGTGAGGAATGTCTTGTGGCGATAATATATTTCATCATTAGTCAGCGGTTGTTCTCCTCATGACAGTCATTAGCTGCATCCTTCAAAGCTCATTGGAACAGCAGTCAAGAACTTAGGCTCTTTTAAGTGAAAAATATGATCTGAAACAGGGCTCTCAAACACATTTTCTTTCAGGTTCCACATTCAGACCGATTTGATCTCCAGTGGACCAGTAAAATAATAACAGAATAATCTATAAATAATGACAACTCCAAATGTTTCTTTGTTTTAGTGCAAAAAAAAAAAAATCCATTAAATTATGAAAATACCTTATTTTATAAACTATCCAAACAAAAAAGATGTCAATAACTTCAAAAAAAAAAAAAAAAAATTAAATTTCTTAAAAAAAAAAAAATTGCAATTTTAACAATATTCTGCCTCAACTTATCATTTCTACATGTGCATTATGGATCAGATCTACACAGACACTAAACACTGAGGAACAGGCAGAAAATAGTTCAAATTGTGCTTAATTTTCTTTAGATATTTCAGGTTGTTCATATTTATTGAGGTTATTCACATTTTATTGTTACAGGATAGTTTGTAAATGTAAATATTTTCATCATTTAACCCTTTCATGCACAGTGGTCACTCCAGTGGACAGTTGTTCTCCAGCTGTTCTCTTGTATATTCATTGGTTTTGTTGTTTCAGTTCCATATCAGCCAACACAGATACACTCATGCATCATCCCAAACACTGACATTCCTGTAACTTTCCTGTTCTTTTATCTAAATCAGTTACTAATTGCTATTAGACTGTAATCAACAGTTTTGTTTTGCTTTTTACCCCTTTAGCGCTATCAGCCCGCTGAAAAAAGGATATTAATATTCATCTACTATAAAAATATAATAAATCAGGACAATGGATGTTTTTTTCAACTTTTGCTCAAAGTTTAGACCCTAATGTTAATAAAAGTACATCAAAAGTGTATTTTAGTGCAAACTTTCATGTTCAAACATGATTTTTAGTCTTTGTGGGGTGAAATATACGCTATTAAAAATCTCCGACAAGAACAATTAATTTATGCATATCATCGTCAATCCAGCCGAAAAAAAAACAGGCAAGGATAAAAAATTCCAATTTCTCTTTTAGTTTGTTACAGTTTACTCAGGCAGAGTAATAGATACAATATTTTAGAAAATGGGAATAGATTCTGTGAGGTCTGTAAATGTCCATAGACACCAAGAACATCCATATGAACCTTATTATTGTGAAGGAATTCTTCATTTACTTTGGGTATGTCTGTTTAGGCGTTTTTCCCCTGAAAATATGGTCAGGGTTTAACAGGTTAAACAAAAAAGTTTTTTTTTTTTTTTTTTGCATATTATCTGAGTGAGTAATAACTGGTATTATAGTATGTTAAAATGTGAGAAAACATCAGATTAGCAGCATTAACCTCCTGAGACCCAGTAAAATGAAAATTTTAGCTTTTTTGCATTAAACAATTGTCTTGATTGGAAACCACATAATGCAACAGTTTTGTTTGTTTTTCCGATACATTTTTTAAAAATGAAATTTATTTATTTAAAATGGAATGTTCTTTGCAATGGACAGCAAGTAAAACTGTCAAACTTTTGTCCCCTACAGAGGACAAAAATGCATTGCTGGGTCCCAAGAGGGTAAAAATGTTTTTATTTCATAGTTTTCACACAGTTTGTCAGTAAATGCATCTTTCTGAGCTTCAAAAATTAAACACATGGGGTTCAGCTGAGTGGACGTTTTTGCAACTCCATGAAAATAGGTTCATTAAAAAAATAATAATAATAATAATCACATTGTTTTTTTCATGCCTAAAGAGGAATAAAAACACTCAGGAAAAAAATCATGATTAAGGTTCTCAAAATTCATGCATGAAAGGGTTAATGTTATTTTTTGCACTGAAACAAAGACATAAATTGGAAGTTGTCATTATTTATAGGCATAATATAACATTATTATTTTCACATCAAACCAGTAAGAAACTCTGGAGTCATTATTTTTTGCAGATTATCATGTTCTTATTTGACTGTCGATCATATTGGTCTGTGTGTGGAACCTGAACTAAAATGAGTTCCACAGCCTTGACTGAGGAATTTTTGCACTTTGTAAATTCATCCCACAAGTCGGATTGGAACCTTTGGCAAAACACATTTAGCCCCCGGGCCGCATGTTTGAGACCCCTGATCTTAAATGTCGCATTGAAAAAAGAAAAAAGACACTCCCACACACAAAAAGCCAGTTCAAGCAGTTACAAATCTTTTAATAATCAAAAACTAAGACTGTCAAATATTACTATTTCTGTGTCCATAATGTATGAGTTCTGTTTTTACCACATTTCTAAAAATCTTTTTTTTTTTTTGTCTGATTTCAAAGATAACTAGTTTAGTAAGTAGTAAAACAGACAGTTAATACAATGAATAAGTAAATTCATGATGACAGTGACTCCTTATTTGCGATAACGACGACATGTTACACTGCGTTATCACTATCTCTGTATTGCAGCTGCAGAGAATCCAGTCCAGACTTTGCAGTTCACTTTTCCTGAAATAAAATTCGCTGATTATTAACAATTTACACCTTCATGTGGACGCTCATTTGGATATTTATTTGCCCTTTCTCATTAGTACAAAGAAAAAACGATGTCAAAAGTAATGCTGTTCGTACTGATCAGCAAATAATCATGTTCAGCAGGAACAAAAAAGGCAGGATTTATATTTTTGTATTTTAAATAACACAAAGTTCATCAGAAACTAAAAATTCCCAGCATCATCACACCATGCAAGTCCCATGTCTTGCACCCATTTGTCAGTTTCACCGTCTGTACACAGAAATACAAAGACAAACATCACAGGAAATATTATTGTGAATCACAAGCATCGCTGTGTCATGTAGAAAATGAGCACTGTGAACATTTTTCAATCACATCAATGTGCACTTTGACTTTCTCACAATATGAAGAAAAGGTGGAAACAAATTAAATAGTTATTTGCATTTTAACCCATAAAGACCCAAACATCCGTCTACTGATCTAAACTGTTTAATACCTGTTGATCCACTAATTCTATCAATACATGTGAATAATTGGTGTAAAATACAGTTTATCGTCTTTTCATGGTCATCAGATATGACCCATTTGGACGTTCAGAGGCTCTGTAGTTACCGTGGAAACACAGTCATCTTCTACAACATTGATTCACCAGTAAAACCCATGGAGTTGGATCAATGACAGAGGATGGACACACTGGGTTTATGTTCAGTTAATGAAAGATTTTGCTGGAAAATCCACTTTTCTCTCAGTTTGATCTGTTTTGATATAATAACCTTTGAATTTAGTCCGAGTTTTAATGAACATCTACACAATTAGTAAATTAAATATAGGAAAATATATGACTTTCACTGAAAAAATGCAAAATACAAAGGATGATGTTATAATACATTGTAATAAATCACTTAAAAAAGGTTAAATACAGAGAAAAATTCATTGATTCATTGATGATTTTCCCATAAAGACCCAAACAGCCACTTGCAACCACAACCATCTACTGATTTAAACCGCTCAGAGGCTCCATAGTTACCATGGAAACACCGTCATCTTCTACAACATTGATTCACCAGTAAAACCCATGGAGTTGGATCAATGACAGTGGATGGACACACTGGGTTTATGTTCAGTTAATGAGAGATTTTGCTGAAAAAGTCACTTTTTCTTCAGTTTCCCTGTTTTGATCTAATGACCTCCAACTTTAATCTGAGCTTTTATGAACATCCACATAATTGGCAAATGAAATACAGGAAAATACCTGATGTTCACTCCAAAAACACAAAATACAGAGGATTATATCAAAATAAATTGTGATACATCACTTAAGAAAGGTTAAATACAGAGAAAAATTCATTGATTCATTGATGATTTTCCCATAAAGACCCAAACAGCCACTTGCAACCACAACCATCTACTGATTTAAACCGCTCAGAGGCTCCATAGTTACCATGGAAACACCGTCATCTTCTACAACATTGATTCACCAGTAAAACCCATGGAGTTGGATCAATGACAGTGGATGGACACACTGGGTTTATGTTCAGTTAATGAGAGATTTTGCTGAAAAAGTCACTTTTTCTTCAGTTTTCCCTGTTTTTGATCTAATGACCTCCAACTTTAATCTGAGCTTTTATGAACATCCACATAATTGGCAAATGAAATACAGGAAAATACCTGATGTTCACTCCAAAAACACGAAATACAGAGGATTATATCAAAATAAATTGTGATACATCACTTAAGAAAAGTTAAATATAGACAAAAATATATTTTGGAACTGCCACAAAAGTAACACTGGGTCTTTATGGGTTAAATATAGGAAATTAAATATAGCGAAATACATGATTTACAGTGAAAAATGCAAAATACAGAGGGTAATATTATAATAAATGGTGATAAATCACTTAGGAAAGGTTAAATAGGGACAAAAATTCATTTGGGAAGAGCCATAAAAGTAGCACTGGGTCTGTATGGGTTAAAGGTTCAACATGAGAGTAGTACAGGAGTATATTAGAGGTGTGGAGTAGACAAAATAGCACTAACTAGTAAATCGCACACTCTCATTCAGCATACATCATGTTCAAATCCCAAGATGCATTTCTCTCCATCAAAAACACAAAACAAACAACTTATTCTCTCATTGCTGCTTGGTAATATTTACACTTTTTTTTGCTTTACTGTCAGTATGGACAAATTCACTCAGTTCATTTCAAGCTTCACTGTTGCCTTCGAGGGCTCAGGCATTCTTGCGTCTTCACAGGTTTACAGGAGAAACACAGGTACAAAGGGGGGTTTAGGAAGGACCTGGCAACCCGAGAGGCTTTCTACTACCCAGCATTAAATGCTTGTATGTACATGTGCAGCGTCGTAATGTCCCACGGGTGTGCACAGTACCCCGCAAATAAAGTTATATAATGAAACACAGGAAATAACTGGAGATGAAGAGCTGCGGCCGCTTGCATAGACAAACCTCCAGTTGTTTGATTTCCTGTTCGGTTCTTCCACATGTCCAGAAATCCACACAGGGGACGTTTACGCTTCCAGAGTTTTAGCATGAGTGTTTTTTCCAGTTTTATCATGAAAATCAGTCCATACCTGCTACATCATTTATGCTCTTTTTATGTATTTGGGGGTAGATTTAGTTCAGGAAAGCCATAATTTACGTACCGTAGCCCTCAGTCAGTAAAGACACAGATAACAGTCAACAAATACAGTTCACAGGTTTACAACCAAACCCTTCAAACGGAGCAAGGTTATTATCGTTGACGAAAACTAACAAAATGACGAAAACTAGAACTGAAAAAACATTTTTGTTAACTGAAATAAATAAAAACTATAATTAAAAGAAAAAAACGATAACTGAAACTGCATTGTGTGCTTACAAAACTAACTAAAACGTATGAAAATTGTTGATAAAATTCCTTTCATTTTTGTCAGTGTCAGATTGATATGAAATCAATTTGTTTTCACTGACACCATATGACACTTCATGGTCCGTCACTTGTCGTCACTTGTGGTGTCCAGTCGTCTTCTCATTCCCACTCTACGTGGAAACATGGAGACTAAAGTTGGGAGAAAGCAGCAGAGTCCTGTCTGGGATTTATGTGAATATGACGACAGAGAAGAAGAGAAAAGATATGAAAAAACTAAAACTAAACTAAAGCTAAGCATTTAGAAAACAACGAAAACTAATAAAAACTAGCAAACCTGCTCTAAAAACTAATTAAAACTAATTGAATTAGAGAAAATAAGTCAAAACTAAATAAAACTAAACTATAATGAAAAATCCAAAACTATTAGAACCTTGGAACGGAGCAGGAAGGGGTTTGTCCAGGAAAGGTTACACATACTTTTAGTTACAGTTACTGTCGTTGTGAGCATGAAAACTGAATCTCAGGGTAAAAAGTGAACATCTGAAAATAATCCCTCCTTGTGGCACAGTTTGTTGCTCAGAATCCTCTCACCCCACCCCACCCCACCCCTCCCCCCTGAACCCAGCGACCCTTCATGAAACCCACAGTGGGCGTTAGTCCAGCAGATCCTCACCTGCAGCAGGCGTCACAGTTTGTTAGGTGGTGGTGCTGGTGTGTGTGTACAGGATGAAGACAGGAGTGTGTGTATGTATGGGGGTGGGGGTTGGGTGGGGTTTGGGGGGCGGTCACACCTCCGTGCTGATGGCCCGGGTGTTGGTGTAGAAGTCAGGGGGTCGTCCACGCTGGGCCTCCCTCAGCAGGGAGCCTCGGACGGCGGGCAGCGGCATGGCCAGCGCCTGGTTGTCATAGTGGGTGGGCATGTAGGTGATGCGCTCGCCGCCGTTGCGCATGTCGTCGGTGGTGCGTATGTAGAAAGGGGAGTCGTAAGGGGAGCAGGTGGGGCAGTAGCTGCGACGCCCTCCTGCGGATTTGGAAGGGTCGGAGGATCCGGGCGGCTCCGGCGGCGACAGGGACAGCGGGCTGACGATGGAGCCGTCCAGGCCGGACACGCTGCAGGCGTTGCAGGCGAAGTGTTGCTGAGAGATGGAGCCACTGTCAGACCCATTCTTCTTACAGCAGTAGTACTGAAAAAAAAAAAACACAGAGGCACAAAGTCAGCTTTAGCCCTTTCATGCAGGAATTGTGAGAACCTTAGTCAAGACTTTTTTCTTCAGTGTTTTTATTCCTCCTTAGGCATGAAAAAAAAAACAATGCAATCAAGTTTTTTTTCCTATGGAGTTACAAAAATATCCATGCATTTAATTTTTGAAGTAAAGAAACATATGTTTAAAACCCAATATCAGAAAGTGAGATGAAAACAATGAAATAAAAACATTTTTAATGCTGCTAATCTGATGTCTTCTCACATTTTAACATATTCTAATGCTAGTCATTACTCACTTCATGGAGATAACATGCAAAAAAAGCCTTCTTGTCTAACAAATAATTGATTTACACTTAAAGGTGCAGTATGTTCTAAGTAATTATAAAATGGTCTTGACTGTCACCAGACATTAAGGAATCCTTTTCATTTCAAATACTGATATCAGTGACAGTAATAGTCCAGCCAGAACATTTGTATTTGAAAAGCTCAGTGTCAGCCCCGAAATGATGTTTATGTTGACATTGTGTGTTTCGGTCTGAGGCTCCGCCCATCACCTGTCTGCCAATCACAGAGTCAGAAGCCTTTCAGCTCCAGGTTGCCAGTTCCCACTGTGCTGCAGCTGGAACATTTCTGATCATAAATGTCTGACGCTATTAAACCTAAAAGGACTCTTATTAATCCCAAATACATCGCGACAAAGGGGGGGTGCGGCTTGTAGTAAAAGTGAAACTTCAGGCTCATTTCCCTTTTCCCTATCTCCTGAACCTTCGCAAACTTTCATTTGAGTGTGCAGGACGTTTGTCCTGGCCTGTTATATATTAGACTAATGTAGAATAAGTCTGGTGATGATTTTTTGTATGAAATTTATGGTGTGGTGGCAAGGATTAGTGGAACCACTGGTAGTAGACGCTCATGCTGGATCTGGCAACCCCTAGCCTGGGGGGAGGAGGGGGGGATACCACGCTCTACAGTATTTTGAACACACACACACACACACACACACACACACACACACACACAGACTGTACCTGGAGTCTACAGTAACAGAGCACAGCTATGATACACAGAAGTATCACTGTGGCCAGTATTCCTCCGGTTATGACAACAGTT
The DNA here is from genome assembly GCF_902148855.1 of Sphaeramia orbicularis. Taxonomy (NCBI): domain Eukaryota; kingdom Metazoa; phylum Chordata; class Actinopteri; order Kurtiformes; family Apogonidae; genus Sphaeramia; species Sphaeramia orbicularis. Next base: position 5,668,601 of record NC_043960.1, read on the forward strand.
CCAGCTGTCATCCGACCAGCTCTCCATCAAACTCTACCGGCAAAGTCAGAGATTAGGAGATGGAAATAAAGTGACACACATCATTACATCTAGTACATCATATACATTAAAGCAGGTTTGTCAAACATGCAAACAGTCAAAGGTGTCGAACTGGTTTTAGTTCAGGTTCCACATTCAGACCAGTATGATCTAAAGTAAAATAATAACATATTAACCGATAAAAAATAATGACTCCCACTTTTCTTCTTGGTTTAATGTGAAAAAAATAATATTACATTATGCTTATAAATAATGATAACTCTACATTTTTCTCTTTTAGTGCAAAAAATAACATTAAATTTTGACATTTACAAATTATCCTTTAACAAAAAAATGTGAATAACCTGAACAAATATGAACCACCTGAAATGTCTAAAGCAAATTAAGTTCAAATTTAACAATATTCTACCTGTTACTAAATGTTCTGCACCTTTGTAGATCTGATCTATAATGCACATATATACATAATATTGTTAAAATTTGACTTATTTTCCCAAGAAATTTCATTTTGTTCAGGTTATTCACATCTTTTTTTTGGTTGTTTGTAAATGTAAACATTTTCATAATTTTAATGTTCGTTTTTTTTACTAAAATGTAAAGGAAAAAATTGGAGTTGTCATTATTTACAGGTTATGATGTTATTATTTTACAGGTTCGACCCATTTGAGATCAGATTGGGCTGAATGTGGAACCTGAACTACAGTGAGTTTGACATTCCTGTATTAAAAGGTCAAGATTCTATGGCTAAACCTTCTCACACCTGAAATATGTGGCATATTCACACTACTCCACCTTAAATTTGTGGCATAAAATAATCTAAAACACAGTAATATTCGGGAAAAAAAAAGTGCCAAACATGACACGACATGTTTATTTTACTCACGTTCAGCAAAGTTGCTTAACACCTGAAAGTATAAAAAATAATATGTGATAACAAAATATTACAGAACATACTGAGAGAGAAATCATTACAGGGAGTGAAATAATACTCACATCAGAAGAGTGTTCAAAGGCTGTAAAGTTGAAGAGAATCCAAATCGCAGGGTTAAAGGTCAAAGGTCACACCACTGGATACTGTACGAACATCTCTGAGGAAAGAAAGAAGGAAAAGTCAGAGTTTAATCCTTAAAGACCCAGGACTAATTTCAAGGTCAAGGTTAGTTTATTTGTACCCATAGGTAGATTTGTTTTGCAGTCTAGGTGACTGCTTTGGTATTACAACAACACATACGTTGAACATGTAAGACAGGTACTTGATCATGCTTACAGACAGGACAAAAAGTGTTCAGTGTTCCACCATTCATCAGTATAGCAGCGTGGATAAGTAAAAGAATAAAATAAATAAACAAGATCAAAAAAAAAAAAAAAAAAAAAATGCAATAGAACACAATAAAAACCAGAAAAGATAACAACAATCCGGGATAAAAACCAGAATAAGACCATAAAATTTAAACATTTGAAGTCACAATAATAATAAATAATTATACATAATAATTATAAATAATTTTGTGGCTGTTCCAAAATACTTTTTTTCTTATATTTAACTTTTCTTTTTTTACTCCTGACATATTTAACCCATACAGACCCAGTGCTGCTTTTGTGTCAGTTCCCAAATGAATTTTTCTCTCTTTTTAACCATTCTTAAGTGATTTATCACCATTTATTAAAATATTATCTTCTGTATTTTGCATTTTTTCAGTGAAAATCATGTATTTTTCGATATTTAATTCACCGATCATGTAGATGTTCATTAACCCATAAAGACTCAAATATCCACTGTCAACCAGAAGTATCTACTGATCTAAAATGTCTAATACCTGTTCATCCACTAATTCTACCAATACATGTAAATAATTGGTGTAAAATACAGTTTAACATCTTTTCATGGTCATCAGATAGGACCTATTTGAACGTTCAGAGGTTCCATAGTTACCATGGAAACACAGTCATCTTCTACAACACTGATTCACCAGGAGTTTAATAAATGATGGTGGATGAACACACTGGGTTTATGTTCAGATAACAATAGATTTGACTGAAAAAGTGACATTTTCTTTGGTTTCTCTGTTTGTGGTAAAATAAATCTCAATTTTAATCTGAGTTTTTATGAACATCTACATGATCAGTGAATTAAATATAGGAAAATACATACAGAGACAATGCAAAACAAAGAGGGTAATATTGCAATAAATGGTGATAAATCACTTAAGGAAGGTAAAATATAGAGGAAAAATTCATTTTGGAACTGCCACAAAAGTAGCACTGGGTCTTTATGGGTTAAAGCTCAGATTAAAGTTGACTGTTATTATATGAAAAACAGAGAAAACAAAAGAAAAAGTGACTTTTTCAGCAAAGATATCAATAACAGAATGTAAAAACAAGTGTCTCCATCCACTGTCATTGATCAAACTCCATGGGTTTGTTATTTTAGACTTCAATTTTGTTCAGTTTGTGGCTTATTTTGTTCATGGCACTTAATATTTTGTTGATTTATTATTCATTTTTGTTCATTTTATTGATTAGTTTGATTGTTAGCTAGTAATCAGAATCAGAACACTTTATTAGTAGTAAAATAAAAGTAGCAGGAGATAGACAGATAGATAGATAGATAGATAGACAGATAGATAGATAGATAGATAGATAGATAGATAGATAGATAGATAGATAGATAGATAGATAGATAGAAAACTCTAAATATACAAACATATAATAATAATAATAATAATAATAATAATAATAATAATAATAAATGTAAGATCAATTGTTAAGTTCGATGTGGTTGTTCATTTTGTTGTTTATTTAACTTCATTTTTCTTCATTTTTGCTTAATTTTTCCACATTATTTATTGTTTTGTACGTTTTTATTTGTTATTTTTCATGTTTGTGTTTCCATGGTAACTACGGAGCTTCTGAACGTCCAAATGGGTCATATCTGATGACCATGAAAAGATGAATACCTGTATTTTACACCAATTATTTACATGAATTGATCGGATTAATGGATCAACAGGTATTAAACCGTTTCCGTCAGTAGATGGTTTAGTTTGTCAGTGGCTGTTTTGAGTCTTTGTATGTTCATAAAAGAGGCTGTGAACCTTTTTCTCCACTGGGTGGTGCTGAAATGCCAGAAAACTCTCCGTCCACCATCCTCCTCATGTGAATCTACTTCTGCATCCACTTACTCCATATAATCCAATTTTCTGATTCATCACTGACAATGAAAAGAGTTAGAGTTAAGAAACAGGAAATTAAAACATATGCAGCGACGAAGTCCACAAACACCCAAATCACATCTCTGTCTGTCTGTTTTCACCCTCATAAACATACAAACAAATGCAGCCAAACACTGAGCTGCAGGAAATGTGATTCAGCATCAGTGGATTCAGTTTCCTGAGGGTTTTAATCAGTAGGATGAGGTTTATCCTGCTGATAAAAAAACTACATTTGATTAAAATTAGGCTTTGTTTTTCACTAAAGAAGGCATGTGCACTGAGGCTGACATACATACGGGCATGAATACACATATTTTTTGCATCAGTTGCATCACATTCTGTGGCCTGTGAAAGAACTGAGGTGTGTATTTGTTGTGTTTTCATGTGAACGGTCACTTTTGTACAGATGTGACAGATGAAAACACTCATTCGACCATAACAAGGTTGGACTTTCATGCTTTTTTTTTTTTTTTTTTTTGCCTCTGTGTTGTTTTCTAACCTACAGTTTTTGCAATAAACCGATTTGATAACATCCAGGAAACAAAAACAGTAAAAATCAAATGCATTGATATTTACTTCCATTAACTTTTTGCATTATTGTGAACCCCATCTTTGGAATAATCTATGTCCTGAACGTTAATCAGCGTCTTTATCATTATTTAAGTATAAATGTAAAATGTTATGCTTAATTTTTTCTACATTAATAACATTTATTTCTACCTGCCTTTTTTTTTGCACTGGTGTGTTGCATATTGTCTCCAGTGTTACTTTTGTGTCAGTTCCCAAAAAAAAAATCTTCCCAATATTTAACCTTTCTTAACTGACTTATCACCATTTATTATAATTTTATCCTCTGTATTTTGCATTTTATCAGTATAAAACAGATATTTTCCTATATTTAATTCACTGATCATGAAAATGTTCATAAAAGCTCAGAGTAAAGTTGAGGGTTATTATATCAAAAACAGAGAAAACTGAAGAAAAGTGACTTTTTCAGTAAAGTATAATATTAACTGAACATAAACCCAGTGTGTCCATCCACTGTCACTGATCCAACTCCATGGGTTTTACTGGTGAATCATTGTTGTAGAAGATGACGGTGTTTCCACGGTAACTACAGAGCGGGATTCGAACTGCCAAACCTTCGGTTACTGGATGACCCACTCTACCGTCTGAGCCATATGTATAAAAATAACATATGCTTAACAATATAAATAAACCTGCCTTGCCTTAAGAGTTAAATAGTTCTATTAAATCTGAATCAGTGGATCAGAGGTTGAGGCGAAGTGCATTCTGTGAAACTCAACAGGGTAACATATTAACTCAGGGGTCTCCAACTCATTTTCTTTCAGGGGCCCCATTCAGCCCGATTTGATCTGCAGTGGGCCGGACCAGTAAAATAATAACATAACAATCTATAAATAATGACAACTCCAAATTTTTGTCTTTGTTTGAGTGCAAAAAACCCCAAATAAATTATGAAAATACTTACTTTTATAAACTATCCAAACATAAAAGATGTGAATAACCTGAAAAAACTGAAATTTATTTAGAAAATTAAGTACGATTTTCACAATATTATGCTTCAACTTATCATTTATACATGTAACAGGCAGAAAATTGTTAAAATTGTGCTTAATTTTCTTTAGACATTTCAGGTTGTTCATATTTGTTCAGGTTATTCCTGTGTTTTTTCAACCTTGGGGTCGGGACCCCACATGGGGTCACCTGGAATTCAAATGGGGAAGCCTGAAATTTCTAGTAATTGATTAAAAAATAATTAAATAATATTAATTAATAATTTAAAAAATGGGCGACACAGTGGTGCAGTGGTTAGCACTCGTGCCTCACAGACAGAAGGTCCTGGGTTCGATTCCAACACCAGTCGATGGGGGTGGGACCTTTCTGTGTGGAGTTTGCATGTTCTCCCTGTGTTTGCGTGGGTTCTCTCCGGGTACTCTGGCTCCTCCCACCATCCAAACACATGCACTGATAGGTTAATTGGTTAATCTAAATTGCCCATAGGTGTGAATGTGAGAGTGATTGTTTGTCTCTATATGTTCAGCCCTGAGATGAAACTGGTCACATGTCCAGGGTGTACCCCACCTTTGCCCCTGTGTAGCTTGGGTAGGCTCCACGTGACCCTAGTGAGGATAAAGCGGGTTCAGATAATGAATGAATGAATGATTAATAAATAAATAAATAAAAACTTAATAATAAAAAACTAGAAAAGCACTCGGAGAGCGCAGACCTCTGCCAAGGCAGATCAGTTCCCACCCCACCACTGACCACCACCAAAATTTAATCATTTGTTCCTTGTGTCAGCATCAACATTTCCTGAAAATGTAATCAAAATCCATCCATAACTTTTTCAGTTATGTTGTTAACAAACACACAAACCCTGGCAAAAACATAACCTCCTTGGCGGAGGTAAATATATGGTGAGTTGACAGAGACAATCACAATCCATATCAGACAAACTGTGAGTCTGAAACTGCAGCACTGTGGTTCTGTTTATCTGTCAAATGTTCATTGTGGTCAGTTTCAGATGCTGCAGCTCTTTCATAATTCCTAGTTTGAGTTCTCGTTTGTTCAGTATTAATTGTCAGCCTTGTAAATCACAGCTGGACTGACTGTACATATCCTGACCAAGGAAAATTAAATTCTCCCTTTGTGCAGTAATCTACACCTGGCTTTTCTGCCTCTGTCCATAATAATACACGTTATATAGACTAAATGTCCTCTAAAATTAACCTGGGTTTGAAACAGAGGATAGAAAACTATTGCATGATCAAAAATAAATTAATTTTAGCAAAAAAAAAAAAAAAGTCTCTGTTTTGAATGTCTGGGGTCGCCAGAAATTTGTAATGTTGAAATGGAGTCATGAAAACTGACTGTCCGTTCAACCTCCTCCACTCTCATCTACCTTCTTTTGTGTGTTTTTCTTTTGTCAGTATTTGTCTCTGTATTTGTTCTTTGATTACCATTTAGTATTAACTTCCTATCTGTTTACCCGTTGGATGTATGTTTGTCCCTTGGTTGTTTATTGTAAAGCATTTTTGAGAACTTAGAGAAGCACTATATAAAACCGATGTATTATTATTATTTATTATGAGCCAAAAAAGGCTGGGAACCACTGGATTATTCACATTTAATTGTTACAGGATAGTTTGAAAAAGTGAATATTTTCATAATTGAATGTTATTTTTTGCACTAAAACAAAGACAAATATTTGAAGTTGTCATTATTTATAGGCATAATGTAATATTTTTTTACACATGAAATCAAGAAGAAAATATGGAGTCATTATTTTTTGTAGGTTATTATTAGAGCTGCAACTGATTAATCGACTCAAAGTGATCCAAAAAAATCATTCAACCCCAATTCTCCTGAATCAAAGCTTTGTTTCCTTCATTTCTCTGCTGTTAAACTTTGGTTCCACTGTTGTGTTTCACACGGACGCTTATTGTGATGCACAAAGAAGCTTCAATTCAGGAAAGCTGCAATAGAATATTTCCCTTCAATCAATTAGAGTCGATTAATCGAATCGGGCATTTTTTTTTTGCAGCTTATATTTTATTAGTTTTAAAAGAACAACAACAAAAAGCAAACACAACAACATAAATAGGTCTGGGTAACAGTCTTATCAATTATTTTGCTTATATAATGTCCATTTTTTCCACTTTTTGTTCATTTGTGGTTCTTGTCGTCTCAATCTGTGTGTTAGTTTTTCCATTAGAAATATGTCCTCGATCGTAGTTATCCATTGATCCTCTGATGGTACGTTCATTTTCCCCCAATTCCTTGTTCTACATTTTTTTGCAGCTATCAACATCACCTTTACCAAATATTTATCGTATTCACATATAGTGCCATCACCAAAGTTGCATAAATAAAGAATTTCAGCTTTCTTTGGAATTGTGTATCCTAATACTTGACATAGGACATTGCAGATCATTTCCCAATATTCTGAAAGTTTTGAACATTTCCAAAAAACATGAGAATGGTCAACATCCATCTGCCCGCATTCTCTCCAACATTCCTGATGCCTCTGGAACTGTTTGCTTTTAAACTTGGGTGTAATAAAAAATCTTATAAGATTTTTCCAGGCAAATTCCCTCCATGTCCGAGAGCTACAGGGTGGGGAAGCAAAATTTACAATATTTTGAGGCAGGGATTGAAAGACAGTGTATGACCAATTAGTTTATTGAAAGTCATGAGAATTTATTTGCCACAAGAAAATGTCCATAATAGAAAATGTTTTTATTCTATGTGTCCTCCTTCTTTCTCAATAACTGCCTTCACACGCTTCCTGAAACTTGCGCAAGTGTTCCTCAAATATTCGAGTGACAACTTCTCCCATTCTTCTGTAATACACTGAACAAAAATATAAACGCACCACTTTTGTTTTTGCTCCTATTTTTCATGAGCTGAACTCAAAGATCTAAAACTTTTTCTATGTACACAAAAGGCCTATTTCTCTCAAATATTGTTCATAAATTTGTCTAAATCTGTGTAAGTGAGCACTTCTCCTTTGTCCTTTGCTGAGATAATCCATCCACCTCACAGGTGTGGCAGATCAAGATGCTGATTAGACAGCAGGATTATTGCACAGGTGTGACTTAGGCTGGCCACAATAAAAGGCCACTCTAAAATGTGCACTTTTACTGTATTGGGTGGTCCAGGGGGGTCAGAAAACCAGTCAGTATTTGGTGTGACCACCATTTTCCTCGCACAGTCTTCTTCATGAATTCTCTGAAACAGCTTTGGAGATGGTTTATGGTAGAGAAATGAACATTCAATTCACAGGCAAAAGCTCTGGTGGAGATTCCTGAAGTCAGCATGACCATTGCATATTCCCTCAAAACTTGTGACATCTGTGGTATTGTGCTGTGTGATGAAACTGCACATTTTGGAGTGGCCTTTTATTGTGGCCAGCCTAAGGCACACCTGTGCAAAAATCCTGCTGTCTAATCAGCATCTTGATATGCCACACCTGTGAGGTGGATGGATTATCTCAGCAAAGAAGAAGTGTTCACTAACACAAATTTAGACAGATTTGTGAACAATATTTGAGAGAAATAAACCTTGTGTGTACACAGAAAAAGTTTTAGCTCTTTCAGTTCAGCTCATGACAAATGGGAGCAAAAACAAAAGTGGTGCGTTTATATTTTTGTTCAGTGTAGTATCTTCCAGACTTTCTGGTAATAGTTTTGCTCATAGTCATTCTCTTCTTTCCATTATAAACAGTCTTTATGGACACTCCAACTATTTTTGAAATCTCCTTTGGTGTGACGAGTGCATTCAGCAAATCACACACTCTTTGACGTTTGCGTTCCTGATTACTCATATGGGCAAAAGTTTCTGAAAAGGTATGGATAATAGTGTTAGGTATGATTATGACATCGATATATGTTTGGTTTCAAAACAATTGACGTAGTGCCTGCTGAGAAAAAACAACTAAATATTCATTGTAAATTTTGCTTCCCCACCCTGTAGTAGTTGTATGATGTAATTTCCACATGTTTAGCCAATCTATATCATCAATTTCTATGTCAAATTCTCTTTCCCATTTCACTTTTACATAGTAAGTTGTTTGCTTATCGAGATTTATTAAGGCTTTATATAATGCTGAGATTATGAATCGGGCATTTTTGCATTCACTTCAAGCACCTAATCGATTAATCGGTTGCAGCTCTGGTTATTATGCTGTTATTTAACTGTACTTCATATTGGTCTGTATGTGGAACCTGAACTAAAATGAGTCAAAAATGAGCCTTGACTGTGGAATTTTTGCACTTTGTAAATTCATCCCACAGGCTGGATTGGAACCTTTGGCGGGCCGCATTTGGTCCCTGGGCCTCATGTTTGAAACCCCTGTATTAACTTGTGAAATAGTTCTGTCAAACTGTGGAGTAGAAAAGGTGGCGGCGCCGCTGTCAGAGGCAGCGGTCGGACTGTGAACAGCTACAGCGGCACCGGCCTCATAAACCATGTTTCTGTCACAAAGTACACTAGCCTTCAATTATTCGTGGAGACCAAACGGGACGCCGGCTGACAGATTCCTCTTAACATCATTCATCATAACTCTCTCCAGCGTATGCAATCCCAGACTCAGTCCACCAAACTATTTTTCATAATTAATGCCAGCGTGGTGAGTTGTACTGAAATGGAAATGGAGTCACTGCTGTCAGCAAGTCATCCTTTACTCACACGCACACAAACAAATCACACACACATTTGTTTTCGTCCTGTTTACATGTTGGTTGGATTAATCCAGTGGTTCTCAGTCTTTTTCTGTCCTGCCCCCCCACCCCCCCCCACCACCACCACCACCACCACCACCCCACCCCCTTTTTTTTTTTCTTGGAGGACGAAAAATCTCCAGCCCCCCAATCCTAACAACATTGTAACAGTTATAAAAGAAACATCAGTATCGTAACAATAATTTTTGCTTTTCCTTGAATAATTTTTGGTTCAAATTAAAAAGAACTTAGATTTTTCTCGAACAATACAAATAAACTCAACCAGGCTGCCCCCTGAGACAATATTTTTCCAAATAAAAATAGGAAATGCACAATTATCTTACAGCTATGACAATAAAGTTACTTTCTTTAGAACAACAAACAAATTTTGATAACAAAGATGAACATTTTATCATTGAGCCCATTTACATTCACACCAATACTCTGGTCATTATCTGATTTCTGGAGTAATCAGATTATTCCAGTGATCATGTAAACAGGATAATCTGTTCGAATTTATCTGATAACAGCAAAAATCTGATTATGAGAAATCATATTAACACACCTAGATTTCTCCACGATACTCCGATGTCTTCACGCAGGTACACAGGTTAATCTGATTTCATTCTTTTTTTTTTTTTTTTTTACGTCTGCACGTGTGTAAAAAAAACAACTGTATAAACAAAAGTTACACAGCAACAAAGTGAGCCTAAGAAAGAAGGTAAATAAACAATAAATGAGTGTGAATGTGAGAGCGAATGAATAATGGGTCAATAATGTAAAGCGCTTTGAGTGTCTAGAAAAGTGCTATATAAATCCAATCCATTATTATTATTATTATTATTATTATTATTATTATTATTATTATTATTATTATTATTATTATCATTATTATTAATAATAAATTAACCCTTTCATGCATGAATTATGAGAACCTTAGTCAATATTTTTTTCTTGAGTGTTTTTGTTCCTCTTTAGGCATGAAAAAAACAACAACAATGCAATTGATTTTTTATTTTTATTTTTTATGAACCTATTTTTAAGGGAGTCACAAAAATGTCCACTCAACTGGACACCATGCATTTAAGTTCTGAAGCGAAGAAATATTTATTTAAAACTCATCATCAGAAAGTGATATACTGCGTGAAAACTATGAAATAAAAACATTTTTAATGCTGCTAATTGCTAATGTTTTCTCACATTTTATCATACTCTAATATTAGTTATTACTCATTTCATGGAGATAAAATCCTCCTGAGACCCAGGAAATTGACAGTTTTAGCTTTTTTACATTAAAAAATTGTCTTGATTGGAAACTGCATAATGTAACAGTTTTTTCACATACATTTTTAAAATTATTTGTATTTATTTATTGATTTTTTAATGGAACATCCTTTGCATGCACAGCATTTTTAAAGTAAAACTGTCAAACTTTTGTCCCCTACAGAGGACAAAATGCATTGCTGGGTCTCAGGAGGATATGCAAAATAAATAAATAAATAAATAAATAAAAATTGTTTGTTAATTACAGTCTAATAACAATTAGCAATTGATTTACACTAAAACATGTTACTGCAGATCAGGTTTATCAAGAGCAGCAAAGTTACAGCAATTGTATGAACTGCAGTGTTTTGGATGATGCATAAGTGTCCACTGTGTCGGCTGATATGGAACTAAAACAACAAAACCCATGAATATACAAGAGAACAGCTGGAGAAGAACTGTCCACTGGAGTGACCAGTATGCATGAAAGGGTTAAATTAAGGATAGCCGCAACATGTGACCTATTTTGTAGTCTTATTAGCTCCCATATTAGGATAGCTAATGTTGCCATGGTAACAAGACAAGACCGGATGTTTTGAAAATGACAGGAAGTGTACGTCTTATGTCATAACATACATATGTACTCTGAAAGAAATCAAATAATGGACTGACACATTTAAACCAGGGCTTTTCGCTTATTGCATTTCTGAAGTGCATGTAAACTTGTCACATCTGATTACAGCGATCAGATCAGATTACTCCCATTTATCGGATTTTTATGGTCATGTAAACAGGCTCACTATCGGTGGCTGCAATGAGCCTGTTTCCATTGCACATCTCAGAACATTCAAGTGCACTGGTCAAAAACAGAAACATTGCACATGTTTCTTTTCCAGTCCAATCCTTGTCCGTTCTCCAAACCTAAACTCTTTGTCTCATCACAGATCACCACGGCAGTAGATTGGTTTGGTGTACGTCCCTAAAATGAGTCCAGGCTCCTCCAGTGCTAAAACATTAGTTCCACCTGCTACGTTCGACAGCGTATTAGGGCCACATAAGAAAATAAAAACATTTGTCACTACGAGAACAAAGCTGTAAAATATCAAGATAAAACCCATAAAAAACAAAAAAAGTCATAATTTTACAAGAAAAAACTAAAATTTTGAGAATAAAGCCATAATATTATGAGAATAGCGTCGTAATTTAAAAACAGGTGGAAAAATATCATCATTTACAAGAATAAAGTTGTACCTACTTGTCACATAATGGAGAACCTGGAACATTTTGTGAGGTTCTACTTTCATTTGGGCTTTACGCACAAAGGCCAAATACTGAGCCTATTAGCCCCGCCCACCATCAGCACATTAGCATTAGTCGTCCGCTCCAACAGAAGTGACAGATGCTGCTTCGCTTGTTACGTTCGCTGTAACCGGAAACTCTGTCATCAACAAGGCTTAAGGCTAACGATTTATAAATTAGGACTTTTTATCGCACTATTGCAAATTTATTTTCAAAACATTATGACTTTAATCTCATAAAAGTACGACATTATTTTCGTTAAATTATGAGTTTTTTTTTAAAACTACGACTTTATTTTCATAATATTATGGCTTTATTCTCATAAATTTAGGACTCTTTTTGTATTCTACTTTATTCTCATAAAATGATGGATATTTTACGACTTTATTCTCGTAGCAACAAGTGTTTTTATTTTCTTACGTGGCCCTAATACGCTGTCATAGCTAGGGGTGTAAGAAAATATCGGTTCTGCAATATATCGCGATATTTCATTTCACAATACTGTATCGATATTAAAAAGTACTGTATCGATATTTTTAGGTATTTATTCAAATGTAGATATTGTGGAGGTTCATCAATGTTTTTTTTAAGTTTATATCTTATTTATTATTATTTAACACTGTTCTATTAAATAACGTTAGTTCCTTTGTTGGGATTGCACAAAAATACTGTTCTGATGTTAGTTCTGAACTAACAGAATATGAACATTTGAACAGGATCTTAAACTGTAATGTCTGTAAAACATGATTTCAGTTTGAACACAGGAACATTTGGTGAAACAGCATTAGATCCTGTTGGGATCAAATAAAAATGTGTTTAATATTTGTGCAGTTTTCTGGTGTAATTCAATTCCTCCAGGAAATAATCTTTAAAAAACCCCAATAAAAATGGCCTTTTTAACAGTATCGTGATATATCGTATTGTGATCCTAGTGTTGTGATTTGTATCGTATGGCCAGATTCTTGCCAATACACAGCCCTAGTTGTAGCCGTATATTCTAACCTGAAGGAATAAAAACAAACGCCCAGGAGTGATTCCATGCCCCCCCCCCCCCCCCCCCCCCCCCCCCCCCGACAAGCCTTCACACCTCCCCTAGGGGACCCGCCCCACAGTTTGAGAAACACTGGATTAATCTAAGACGACGTTATCTGACAAAGCATAGAAAGTGGAGAAAAATGAGGCGGATCTCGGCATCAGCGAACAAACACCCGCACGAACGCTGAGCACCGGCAGAAACTGGATCAGTCACCGTTGGGTCCAGATTAGAGTGGCCTTCAATCCCCAGTACAGCCTGAAGAGCCCAGTCTGCTGATAACACACACACACACACACACACACACACACACACACACTGCATTCACTCAGGCAGAAATATATGCACACATTCCCAGATAAATCAGGACGTCCTAATAAAAGCTCCATTAGAACAGACAGCAGCGTCTTCATAGCACTTACAGGCCGTCAGCGAATGAAAGCGTCAGCGTTCATTTACTAACTCACAACAAATATATAATTCACAATACAAGTTGATCCTGTCACATACATAATGCAGCGTATACAGTTTACTTATAACACATTGGAAGTAACAAAACTTACACTATGTGGACAAAAGTATGTGGACACGCTGAATTCAGGTGTTTCTTTTCTAACAGGGGTCTGGGATACAAAACAATAAAACTGGTCAACAACAAATTTATTGTTTAAGTTTTTTGAGCTGATTTAGGATCATTTTGGTGTGCTGAATCCAAAAATCACATTCATTTTGCTCAATCAGGTCAACTTTCTGAACTATGCTACATATTGGCTTTTTAACATTTTTGCTTACATTTATGGGCATTTTCACATCATATGATACAAAATTCTTTCATATTTCTTGCAACAAACGAGTTCTGAAGATTTTACTTTTGCCAATTTATGATTAATGTTTTTTTTTAATATTACAGGTGAATGAAATGGCTTCGACTAGAAGATCGTGCAAAAATAAGCCTGACGTATTCTGCTACATCTACGGTGAATACAACATTGTACCTAACAGGAATCAAGTCACAAGTTTCATAAAGTGTGCTTACCAATCTTATTTTGGTATTAATTATTATATTTTGTGAGAAGATCAAATTTTTCAAAATCAAATTAGCAAAAAAATCTGACCTGATTGAGAAAAACAGATGTCATTTTTGGATTTAGCGGTGCAAAATGGTCCGAATTCAGTTGAAAAAACCTAGACAACTTGCAAAAAACATTTTTTTTGTAACCCAGTGTAATGTTATGACCCTGGGTCGTAATTTGCCTATTTTTGTGTATATATACAGGGTGGGGAAGCAAAATTTACAATGGACATTTAGTTGTTTTTTCTCAGCAGGCACTTCGTCAACTGTTTTGAAACCAAACATATATTGATGTCATAATCATACCTAACACTATTATCCATACCTTTTCAGAAACTTTTGCCCATATGAGTAATCAGGAAAGCAAACGTCACAGAGTGTGTGATTTGCTGAATGCACTCGTCACACCAAAGGAGATTTCAAAAACAGTTGGAGTGTCCATAAAGACTGTTTATAATGGAAAGAAGAGAATGACTATGAGCAAAACTATTACCAGAAAGTCTGGAAGATACTATTAAAGAAGAATGGGAGAAGTTGTCACCTGAATATGTGAGGAACACTTGCGCAAGTTTCAGGAAGCGTGTGAAGGCAGTTATTGAGAAAGAAGGAGGACACATAGAATAAAACATTTTCTATTATGTACATTTTCTTGTGGCAAATAAATTCTCATGACTTTCAATAAACTAATTGGTCATACACTGTCTTTCAATCCCTGCCTCAAAATATTGTAAATTTTGCTTCCCCACCCTGTATATATGTTTTCTGTTTGGTGTGTGTGTTCTCCTCTGTCCTGTAGGTGTGCTGTGCCCTTTTTGTGTCTGTTTGAGTTGCAGGAAGCTGATTGGTGGAGCATGATTGCCCGACCCCTTTAAAAATGGCCCTGGATGTTCAGGTGGCTCTCTCTCTCTTGCCTCCTTCCAACCCTGTGTTCCTGTGTGTGCGACTGTCAGTCTTCCTGTGTTTGTGTTAATTGGAGATTGTATGTAGCTGTAAACAGTATTGTTGTAAATTTGATCCTTTTTTTCTGGTAGGGGAGGTCGGCTCTTTTATTTGGACCTTTTCTCCTGTTTTTGGTTAGGGAGTTCAGGTTAGTTTTCTGTATTTTATTTCTTGCATTTATTTTTGGATTAGGAAGTTTAGCTGAACCTTGTGGAAGACTTTCTGTTTGTTGTTTTAGCCGCACCCTCCCCTAACCCTTCTTTAGTTAATTTAAAAATGAATACTGTGAACTTTACTTTTTTTTGGACTGACGTGTGTGCTTGGGAGCTGGGAGGGGACAAAAGTAGAGCAATAGTATGTTCGCCCTGGTAAACCCAGAGTAACAATAATGACTAATGTCAGAATATAGTTTTATATTGGGATAAATATCATTGCATTGCTTGGTTTGGTTTAATTTGTAATATTTGTTTCCAAAATGCCTCAGAGATGGTTTTGACTTCATTTCTCTCAACACTGATTTTGTTTTTTATCCATGACTACGATTTTAAATGTTCTTCCTCTAAATTTCTAAAATATTTTTCATGCTCTGACTGTAAATGATAATTTTCTACCACAACTAACCATCTATTTTCTTCACATCTCACTGAGGAAGAAAAGTCTCCCATTAAACTTTAAAGAAATATTGATATTTATAAACTATACGGACAAAAGTATTGGGACACATCATGTCTACAGTTGTAAGATGTCCTGTTCATGATGATTTGAAATAAAAACATCAAAATTTCCTTAAAGTTTAAAAACGGTGCATTTCAGAACCATCTGTAACTATCGAATGGCTACAAATTGTGAATGGAATATTTGAGATGGAGATTCTGACCCATAGATTGAGGACTCAAGAAGAGCAGTGTCATGATAAATGGGAGAATTGGACAATTTTCATTTCAACGTCAAATGACTAAAACCAATTGTTATCCACAAAGGTTTCTTAAGGACAGTGTATCATAAATGTCCCATTTGTTTGTATTGTACAGAATTCAAACGACAAAAATAAAATAACAAAAAAAAAATATATTTCCTGAAAGTTTAATGAGAAATGTTTCTTCCTCAGTGAGATGTGAAGAAAGTAGATGAATAGTTGTGGTAGAAAATTATTATTTACAGTCAGAGCATGAAAAATATTTTAGAAATTTAGAGGTAGAACATTTAAAATCATAGTCATGGATAAAAAACAAAAACAAAATCAAAGTTGAGAGATGTTCTGTTTTTGTCATCCATGACTATGTTTGTTAAATATTTTTCCTGCTCTGACTTTAAATAATAATTTTCTACCACAACTAACCATCTACTTTCTTCACATCTCACCGAGGAAGAAAAATCTCCCATTAAACTTTAAGGAAATATTGATGTTTTTATCTCAAATCATCATGAGCAGGACATCTTACAGCTGTAGACATGATGTGTCCCAATACTTTTGTCCATATGGTTTATAAACATCAATATTTCCTTCCTTAAAGTTTCATGGGAGATTTTTCTTCCTCAGTGAGATGTGAAGGAAGTAGTTGGTTAGTTGTGGTAGAAAAGTATTTACAGTCAGAGCATGAAAAATATTTTAGAAATTTAGAGGTAGAACATTTAAAATCATGGTCATGGATTAAAAAACAAAAACAAAATCAATGTTGAGAGAAATTAAGTCAAAACTATCTCTGAGGCATTTTAAAAGCAAAGATAACAATTTAAACCAAACTAACCAATCCAATCATATTTATCCCATAATATAAAACTGTATTCTGACATTAGTCATTATTGTTTTGTATCCCAGACCCCTGTTAGAAAAGAAACACCTGAATTCAACATGTCCACATACTTTTGTCCACATAGAGTACGTCGTTCGCAGTAGTTTACAGAATTTGCATAATGCAGGAGCTCAGGTCTTTAATGAGTCAGTGTTTGCGTTTGGAGTGTTGCAACCCTTCACAGCTGTCAGAAAAGCCCTGTATAAGCAGGCCAGGAGTTCCAGGCCCTGGAGGTCTGTCTGCACATCTAATTCCATCTGACTGGAAAACACAACGATATGAAAATGAAGTGTGTTTCTGTCAGGTAAACCATAACTGCGGATGATGAAATGAGTCCAGTCGGCCAGTCACACTGTTGTGAGTTGTGTGACATTCAGGTCTGAGCACATTTCAAGTGTTGATACATTTTTTTACAACTTGTTATTTTCTCCCAAAAACTTGTATCTGCAACACTTTAGCTTCAGGCAAAAGTATATTATTCAAGTTCCCGCTCTGACACCTGTCAGTCATCTCTGTGGGCTGAAATGTAACCCGAGGCTATAAACCAAACAATGCTGATGTTTGTAAAATGCCATATGCTCTGCCAAGTTGTGTTACATTACATAATGCTTGCACTTTTCTGATGGCACTTTCTTTTATTAACCTGTCAATCAAACACCTACAGACAAAAAAAAAGTACCTGTTACAAGTTCCAAGAATAAGAGTTATGTCTTCTAACAACTGAAGTAGACAAACCTAAAACCAAAAGATATTTAAGTTAAAAAAAAAGAAAGGGAGAATTAAATGTGTTTTGCATGTTTACTTATTACCTCAGGTAATAAGTAAACAGGTGGTAGAGCAGGTTGTCCAATAACCGAAGGGTTGGCGGTTTGAATCCCACTCTGTCCTAGTCAGTCTGTTGTGTCCTTGGGCAAGACACTTCACCCTCCCTGCCTCCAGTGCCACCCACACTGGTGTATGAATGTTTGGTGGTGGTCAGAGGCGCAAATTGTCAGCCACGCTTCTGTCAGTCTGCCCCAGAACAGCTGTGGGTACAGATGTAGTTTACCACCACCAGAGGGAGAATGTGAGAGCGAATGAATAATGGATCAACAATGTAAAGCGCTTTGGGTGTCTAGAAAAGCGCTATATAAATCCAATCCATTATTAATTGCGTAACTTTATGTTGATACTAAATTGTGTATGAATTAAATATTCCACTCCTTATTTTATTTCTGTTATTATTGCCATTATTGTCATTAATTAAATGTTTGTAAATATGAAAAATACCTTTTACTGTGGTCAAGGTTAATATCGTTAACGAAATGACGAAAACTAGAATTGAAAAAACATTTTTGTTAACTGAAATAAATAAAAACTGTAATTAAAAGAAAAAAATGATTACTAACTGAAACTGTATTGTGTGTTTACAAAACAAATTAAAATGTATAAAAATTAGGGATAAAATTCCCTTCGTTTTCGTCTTTGTCAGTGTCGAATTGACATGAAAGTGATTTATTTCACCCTAGTAATTTAGGTAATGGTACCATACGACACTTCACGTCTGTCACTTGTCGTCACTTGTGGTTTCCAGTCGTCTTCTGGTCCCCATTCTACCTGGAAACATGGAGACTAAAGTTGGGAGAAAGCAGCAGAGTCCTGTCTGGGATTTATTTGAATACGACAGCGAGGATGATAAAAGATACGACAAAACTAAAGTTAATACTAAAACTAAGCATTTAGAAAAAAAGAAAACTAATAAAAACGAGCAAACCTGCTCTAAAAACGAATGAAAACTAACTGAATTAGAGAAAAAAAACGTCAAAACTAAATAAAACTAAACTATAATGAAAAATCCCAAACTATTAGAACCTTGACTGTGGAAATCACTAATGAGGACCAATATGAGCGTACAACAGATGAAATTTATGCTTGAATACGACTGTGTTGAATATATTTCATTAAGGCTTATCAAATATAGCCAATTAATTACACACTTTTTGCTTTCTGAAAATCATGACAAACGTTTGCTAGGTTAAAAGTTTATTATTGTACACATAGGGAGATTTGGTCTCTAAATTTTAGCCCTCTAAATATACACAGCATTAGCATTAGAATTAGCATTAGTGCTTTCATTAGTGATTAGCATTAGCAATTAGCATTAGCACTTGGCCTATTAGGAGCAGTGGCGTTCAGGGACCAACTGCAGTTTTTCATCAGTATCGTGGTCAGTCAGTGCAGACAAATGTTTATTTTACTGAGGTGCGATTAGTCCTTTTGTGGTTTTTCTTGCTAATAAAGACTTAAAATGCAACCTGTTTGCTTATTGTAATATAGGTCTATTTATAAATATGTTTCTCCATCAACACATAGCATAGGGTTTCAGTGAAGAAAGCTATTTTTTTAAACATGCTTTGTCTTGAGTTCCACATTTATCCAATTCTTTATTGTAAATTTGTCCAAAAAAATCACGTTACATGTTGCAGTGGAGAAGGATGACATGTTGTATGGGTCTTGGTAATGGACTGTATGTAAGAAATGAATGAAAATAACATGATGTGTGTTGCCATGTTGGCTTTTTTGGAGCAGGAAGTGACCAAATTTGGACCAAAGGGATGGAGATACATAAATGAGGGGGTTCAGAGTCATTTCCAAGGAGACCTGAATGAACTAATGTTTGCATTAAGTCACAACTAAAACTGTAAACTTCATCAAGCAAAGACATTCACTTCAAATTGCGCAAAATAACGCAGCTGGAATAGTCCTAAACTGTCCATTTAGAACAGGCGTGTCAAACTCATTTTGTTCAGGGGCCACATTCAGCTAAATTTGACCTGAAGTGGGCCCAACCAGTAAAATAATAACATAATACATAAATAATGTCAACTCCAAACTTTTCTCTGTGTTTTAGAGCAAAAAAAAAAAAGTCAATTTATGTTATGAAAAGGTTTACATCTACAAACTCTCCTTTCAAAAGATGTGAATAACATGAACAAACTCAAAAAATAAGTGTCATTTTAACAATATTATGCATCACTTTATCAGTTACACGTGTACATTATAACTTACAGATCACAGTGGATCTACAAACACACAAAACATTTAGTAACAGACAGAATGTAGTTAAAACTAAAAGCACTCGGAGAGCGCAGACCTCCGCCAAGGCTGATCAGTGGCCCCCCCCGTGGGCCCCCCAACCCCCGATCACCACCAAAATTTAATCATTTCTTCCTTATCCCATTTCCAACAAACCCTGAAAATTTCATCCAAATCTGTCCTTAACTTTTTGAGTTATGTTGCACACTAACGGACAGACAAACAGACAAACAAACAAACAAACAAACCCTGGCAAATACATAACCTCCTTGGCGGAGGTAATAATTACACTTACTTCTCTTAAGAAATTTCAGGTTGTTCATATTTGTTCAGGTGATTCACTTTTTTTTTGTGCAAAATTATATTTTGTTTTAGTGTAAATACATGAAAATATTTACATTTACAAAGAAAAATTTGGAGTTTTCATTACTTATATGTTATTATGATAGTATTTTACTGGTCCTGCCCACTTGAGATTGAATTAGTCTGAATGTGGAACCTGAAATAAAAGGATTGTTAATATCTTAATGTAACTTTTGCTTTTCACAAATTCATCCCAAGGGCCGGACTGGACCCTTTGGCGGGCCGGATTTGGCCCCTGGGCCGCATGTTTGACACCTGTGATTTAGAACAAGTACTAGAGACACTCACACCCGTCTGGCCTGGTTACATGCATGAATTATGAGAGCCTTAATTAAGATTTTTTTTTTTTTTTTTACTGAGTGTTTTTATTCCTCTAAGCATTTAAAAAAAAAATGCGATTGACATGTTTTTATGAACCTCTTTTTCACGGAGTTGCAAAAATGTCCTTTCAGCTCGACACAGTGCATTTAATTTTTGAAGAGAAGAAACGTCTTTTCTGACATACTGTGTGAAAACTATGAAATAAAAACATTTTTTAATGCAGCTAATGCGATGTTTTCTCATATTTTAACATACTCTAACACTGGTCATTACTCACTCCATGGAGATAATATGCAAAAAATGAAAGCTTTTTGTTTAACCCATAAAAATCCAGTGCTACTTTTGTCATCATTATGTTTAAAAAAACAACAAGTACAACAAGAAGCAACTGATTTAAACTC
This sequence comes from Sphaeramia orbicularis, assembly GCF_902148855.1. Classification (NCBI taxonomy): domain Eukaryota; kingdom Metazoa; phylum Chordata; class Actinopteri; order Kurtiformes; family Apogonidae; genus Sphaeramia; species Sphaeramia orbicularis. The sequence continues at coordinate 5,689,656 of NC_043960.1, forward strand.
AAACATGTTAGTGCAGATGAAATTCATGAAGAACAGCAAAGGTACAATAATTATATGAACTGCAGTGTATGGGATGATGCATGAGCGTCCACTGTGTTCCCTCCCAAAGTCAGAACTAAACATGGAGAATCAGCGTTCAGTTTCTATGCTCCGTATATCTGGAACAAACTACCAGAAAATATCAGGTCTGCTGAGAGTCTGAGTTCTTTTAAGTCCAGGTTAAAGACTCACCTGTTCACTGCTGCCTTGACTAAAAGGCTTTTGACTTTTTAAATTTTATATTCTCTTTGAAACTCTGCACTGCAACTTTTACTTTAATATGTGTGTGTTTTTATTTTTGTTTTATTTTATTTTATTTTGATTTTATGTGTTGTTTTCTTACTCGCTGTTTTTAATCACCTTTTATATGTTTCTTTTATAATGTTTTAAATGTGTTTCTTTTTGTTTCTTTTATTTCAATGTCCTGTGTGAAGCACCTTGAATTGCCTTGTTGCTGAAATGTGCTATACAAATAAACTTGCCTTGCCTTGCCTTGCATTGGCTGATATGGAACTAAAATAACAAAATCCATGAATAGAACAGCTGTAAAATAGCTGTCCACTGTAATGACCACTGTGCATGAAAGGGTTAAAGGCAGAATTAGATACTCTTTAGTTAAATTTATTAGAAACATCATAATTACAAAAACACCTGAACTTCTTTACAGTAAACTGACTTTCTTCAGTGACGTCCATCAACATTCCACACGTCAGTCAGAGGACAGACGTTTCCTGTTGCCTGCCTGTAGGACCAACCAAATACAGGGGAGTGTGCAATACAGGGCAACGGTGGCATGGAATACATTGCCACAATTTTTAATTTCAGAAATTCAAGCAGTTAAGTTTTTCTAAAAGGTTGAGAATTTTCATATTTACCCAAGAATAACCGAGCTATTGCACATCTATAATGACATCATCTAGACCACAGGTGTCAAACATGCGGCCCGGGGGCCAAATCCGGCCTGCCAAAGAGTCCAATCCGGCCCTTGGGATGAATTTATGAAATGCAAAAATTACACTGAAGATATTAATAATCCTTTTAGTTCAGGTTCCACATTCAGACCAATTCAATCTCAAGTGGGTCAGACCAGTAAAATACTGTCATAAAAATCTATAAATACTCACAAATCCAAATTTTTCTCTTTGTAAATGTAAATATTTTCATGTATTTACACTAAAACAAAGTATAATTTCACAAAAAAATGTGAATAACCTGAAATGTCTTAAGAGAAGCAAGTACGGTTTTAACAATATTCCACCTGTTATTAAATGTTTTGTGTATTTGTAGATCCACTGTGATCTGTAAGTTACAATGCACATGTGTAAATGATAAACTGAGGCAGAATATTGTTAAAATTACACTTATTTTTTCAGTTTGTTCATATTATTCACATCTTTCAAAAGGATAGTTTGTAGATGTAAACCTGTTCATAATATAAATGGACTTTTTTTTGCTCTAAAACATAGAGAAAAGTTTGGAGTTGACATTATTTATATATTATTATGTTATTATTTTACTGGTTCGGCCCACTGCAAATCAAATTTAGCCGAATGTGGAACTAAACTAAAATGAGTTTGACACCCCTGATCTAGACGGTTTGTTTTTTTGTTTGTTGTGGAGCTGTTTTTATTTGTTTTTATTTTTATTTTATGTTTCTGATTTTTGGTTTATTCTTTTTTTCTGTTGTTGTTGGTATTATCCTTGTTATTGTAATTGTTTTGTATTGTGTGCTGTTGTTGATTTTCGGTTTTTGTGTTGAGTGTATGTACATCCTGTTTGTTGGGTGAGTTGTGGGAAATTGTGGTGCTTTGTTTATGTGCTGCTGATGACCCCAGGAAGAGGAGCTGCTGTGGTATGCAGCAGCTAATGGGGATCAAACTAATAAACTAAACTAAACTAAACTAAACTAAACTAAACTAAACTAAACTAAACATTTACATCTTGTTAGTGCAACCACTTAACTAAGACATGAAAACCTTCTATTAAGCCTAAAATAATATACAGACCAGAATAGAACCAGAACATTTATTGGTAACACTTTATAATAAGTACACACTATGAAGCATTAGTTTAGCATTAATAAATTTATCATTTATAAAGCATATTTTTGACATGAATACTCATTAATATATGGTTTATAAGCACAATTACAAATGTTTTACTCATCATTAATAAGAACATTAGTTATAGATTAACAAATACTGAATTTATCATTTATAAAGCATATTTCTGACATGAATACTCATTAATATGGTTTATAAGCACAGTTACAAATGTTTTACTCATCATTAATAAGCTCATCTACAATGTGCTTAATGATTATATTTTTATACTTTATAAATTATGGATTCAGCATTTAAAAATTTAGTATTGCATCCTTTACAAACCAGTTATGAAGTGCATTTATGCTCGCACATACACTATTCAGACATGTACTGAGGGTTAGTGAACATTTTAGTGGATATTTTATACGAACTCACACATTTCTTTTCCAACTGATGTCTTCTAAACAGTTATTAATAAAGGAATTCATTATTTCAGGTAGTTATAAAGCACTTACTACTCATTAATTAAGTATATGGTGTGAGCTCATTGAAAGTATGGACTATCTATGACATATAAAGCATTTACAAATGAGATTTAAAGGTTGGCCATGCCTAAAGACTCACAAAAGTGTTCTAACAAATGAAAGACACAGCACATGGGATTATCAAACAAACTGTATGATTGAATGATTATGATTATGAATGATTAGTAAAACCTTTATAACTGTGGTTATAAACCATATACTAATGAGCATTCATATCAGAAATATGCTTTATAAATAATGAATTCAGTATTTGTTAATGCTTACCTAATGCTTCATAGTGTGTACTTATTATAAAGTGTTACCCATTTATTAGAGGATCCATTTAAAACAAGTGAGACCAGAATGACTCAGTTGGGAAAAAATCCATAGTGAGTTCAATGCAAGTGCTTTTTTTTAGAGCAGTACCCAGTGGCCATCAGCGGTATTACACTTTAAAATACTTCTACATCAGCTTCCTTTTGCAGCGGCAGTCATTGCCTTTCGGTCTTGGCCATTTGAGAAGCAAAATGGTTCCACACTTGAAGAATGACACTCCAGGTTCCACCTAGAAGAACCACTGCACCGCTCTTCCTGTTTTTCCTTTTCTATTCTCAGGTGTTTTGTGCTCGTTGGCTCTCCGTCACCAGTGTGTTTTATTACTTTCCTTTGTCTCTGCCTTGAGTTAGTTTGTCTGCTATGTTGTACACGACAGGTTTCCCAGATGCTGTTTTTGGCAAATCAGAGTAATGAGAATATCTGCCCAAGTCTCCCTGTCCCCCTGATGGAGTGTTCCCTCTGGAGTCTCAGCCATCAGTCTTCAGGAGCATCTGAAGGACCTTGACTGACCTGCGGGATTTTTACAAGATTGATTCTTTGGAGGTGAAATTGCTCAGGCCAGCAGTCAGCCTGTATTAGTCTTTGCTTCTCCCAGTACACTCCAGATATCATCCGTCCTGTAGAATAAAGGCTGCGGTCCACATAATGTGTCAGATTAAACACAGTCTGTTTTAGAAAGACACGAACTGGTGTGTATGCTGGTCCAGTCTTGAAAAATTGTGACTGAAAATAGCTTCATCCGATGACAAGGACAAATAAAACTAAAAACCATTTGCTGTTGTAAAAATAACATGGGTTTTTATAATGAAGTGGCTATTGGCACAGTACTATGGGACTAACTTTGTCATGTGTCTATTCCCACAGATCCAATCAGTCCTGGTTCTATCCTGTGTAGACTGGTCACCTGTCCCCCTGCTGACACTGCACTGTGGACTAGAGCCCGACCGATTAATCAGGCCGATTATAGCGTATCACCAATTAATCACCATCGGCCAATATATAGGCAGACAGCCATCCTTCAGGAGTCTGGGTCTGCTCGAGGTTTCTGCAGCTAAAGGGAAGTTTTTCCTCATCACTGTCACCAATCACAAATGTTTGCTCCTGGAGGATTCTGTTGGGTTTCTGTAAATTTGATTTGATTTGATTTGATAAAGCACTTTGTGACTCTGTGAAAAGTGGTCTATAAATAAAATTTACTTACTTACTTAGCCAATATATTAACTTTTTTTTGCTGCACGGAGATTCTGTCGCTTGCTGCTCCTGTGTGTGTGTGTTTGTGTGTGTGTGTTGCCCGGAGAATAAGAGGAACTTTAAAGCGAGTTAGTTTCACTTTCACTCCTGCTCTGACAATGACACTATCACCCCCCCCACACACAATCACATAATCACGGAGCTACACCCCCCCCCCCCCGCATGCTCTGACAAGGATGGACTGCTGAAACACACCCCCCCCCCCCCCAGCTTTGAAAATCAGCCCCCCCCCCCCAAAAAAAAAAGAATATAAAGATAGTTTTGCAGCACCTGGAGGGAGCATTTTTCTTTTTATTCAAATGGCTCTAGTTGCTGAAAAAGGTCTTTCCATTACAGTTTTGCGTGATATACCAATTGCGCTATGCTGGAAAAACCACCTCTTGCCAGCGCAAAAACTTTGCAGCACCTGGAGGGTTCAAATTCAAACTGTATGAACTATTAGGGTCCAAATACACAAACAAATGAACCACAGACTAATAAAACTTTAGCGGACTGACATAATTTGGTTGTGGTGTGTACAAGTGGCATAGGTCATATTCCACCACAGTACTGTGGCAACAAGACGACAATGAATTCATGGAACAGTATCAGTAACAGTATCCATGATTGGCTCTGGGGAAACAACATGTCCTTACTGCTTATTGTCACGGTACAAATGCTACCATTTGATTGGCTCTGTGGCAACAGACAAACCCATAACAAGGTCAAGGTAAACTTTATTATCCCTGAGGGGCAATTTGTTGTACAGCCAGCAGTATCACACAGACAACAAACTAACAATAAATACAATAAATAATCCATTAAAAACAATAGCACCAACATTACAAAGAATTATTCAGCAGAACAATGGCACCGGAACCAAAGACTTCCTCATCCTATTGGTCCTACGTTTAGGAACACTGTATCTGCCACCTGATGGAAGCAACCTGAACTCATCATAAAGGGGATACTGACTGGGATCATCCAGGACTAACTGAGCCTCCTTCAGAGCCCGCCATATTTTGCTCCCTAGTACTGTGGCAGTAGCCTCTGCCTTTTAATAACGTATATCAGAAGCACAGATGAACAGAAGGGTGGAACTCCCATCCCTGAAGTCAAATGTGTAAGTTAAGGCTGAACACATCTAAATTCTAAAAATAATCAGTTAACCCTTAAAGACCTAGAACTATCTATAGAACTATTTTCTCTGCAAAATCAGGCATATTCCTATATTTAATTTACTGATTATGTAGGTGTGTCTTAAAACTTAAAGTAAATTCAAAGGTAATTGCATCAAAAAAGATAAAATGAGGAAAGAGTGGCTTTTTCAGCACAATATATCATTAGCTGAACATAAAAAAACAGTGATCGACAACTTCTGTCATTTGTGAAATTACATTGTTTTACTGTTGAATCAATGCTGTAGAAGATGATGGTGTTTCTACTAGGGATGCACCAATACCACTTTTTCCAGATTGAGTACGAGTACAAGTACGAGTACTTATATTTGAGTACTTGCCGATACCAAGTACCGATACGAGTACTTAATAATCCCATTCCAGTTGTTAGTTCCTTTTGTAAATGTGCTTTATTGTCGTTGTCATTAGTCTGACTGGAACAAAGTGCTGCTACTGACATTTAATGTGTTGGAATGAGCATTTCTCGATTAATCCACCAGGGGGCGCCGCTCTGAATTAACCATACTGGACAAATACCATGAAGAAGAGTTAAATTTTTTGAGAAGAAGAAGAAAGTCAGTAATAACAAACATGGAGACGACAGAGGTAACACTAATGTGATATTAATATTGCAGCGTTTTCTCTGGTAAGGTTTAAAAGTTTAGCTTCAGCAGGAAGAGAAAAGAGAAATGAGTGTTAAGTTTCGTTTTCACTTCCGCTGGCGGTGGTCCGCACCGCTCTGTACTCCCGCTGGTATTCTCCAACTGAGTACGCATTCACCAGCACCTGGAAAACAGATGGAATGTACGCAGAGGATGGACAGAACGCTGCGTCTGTAACGTTACTGTCATTCAGTGTTACTTTTATCACCGTCATTTATTTTGAAAAATCTCCACACTCTTCACACATTATTCCACCGTTGCATACCTGCTGCACTGAACTGTGAATGTCACACGGCTGTAAGTGGTATCGGTGCATTTGTATCGGATATCTTTTACGAGTACGAGTACAAGTACACACACTGAGTATCGGAGCCGATGCCCGATACTCGTATTGGTATCGGAGCATCCCTAGTTTCCACGGTAACTACGGAGCCTCTGAACATCCAAATGGGTCATATCTGATGACCATGAAAAGATGACAAACTGTATTTTACACCAATTATTTACATGTATTGACAGCATTAGTGGATCAACAGATATTAAACAGTTTTGATCATCAGATGCTTTGGTCACCAGTGGATGTTTCGGTCTTTGAGGGTTAAATTTGCTCTTTAACAGATTAAAGTTGTGGGAGTGAAAATAAGAGAAGATTCACAGCCTGTTTAATGTGTTTTTCACAGTTATTCTCATTTATGTTCTCAGATTTTGGCATAGACTAGAAATAGGCAATTAGTCCTGTGGCCAATTCATCTGCACAGACAGGACATTTTACAAACTATAATTACCAGAAAAACTTGGCTCGGATACTTTTCCACTGGAATTACTTTCATTAATTCATTCATTTTTCTGAAAATGCTTTATTCTCCAGAGGGTTACAGGGGGACTGGAGCCTAGCCCAGATACCAATGGGTGACACTGGAGTACACCCTGGACCTGTCACCAGTTCAACACAGGACCTGGAATGACTTAATTTAATGAAAAATAATAATAGCTGTAAAACACAGAAATCAGTTCCAGCAGTTTAATGTTAAGGCCCAGTAACATTAAACATCTCAACTTGGCTCAACCTTCACAGTTTGACTCTGTTTGACCCAGAATGCACTGCTTTTCCACTGCAGGTACAGTTCTCCATCGCTGTGGTGGGTTGCCATGACAACGTAGCATAAACTATCATGATGGCGTCTTTACCACAACTACAGCTACGAGCAGGACATCAGTGGAGGAAGAAAGTATATCATTTATATTATTATTATATATATATTTTTTTTATTTAATTTTTTTTAATTTAAATTTTTTTTTAATTTTGAATGTCTGGGGTCACCATAAATTTGTCATGTTAAAATGGAGTTGCGAGCCAAAAAAGGTTGGAAGCCACTGCACTACGCCAATACTCTACCAAATAGTACCTGATAGTTCCTGGGGATCCCTGCTCTCATTAAGTGGAAACGTCAAAAAAAGCCGAACCAAGTCACAGCAGCAAAAGATGGTTTATTTCTGGCATTGTAAAAATTTTTTGGGAAGCTGGAAGATATCAGTTAATCAATTCTATAAGCCTTTAAAAACCACATCCATCAGTGGACCTGTGGTGTTGACAGTTTAAGAAAAGACTTTTAGAATTAGAAGGAGCGAAGAACAGCAGTTGGATGTTAAATAAACTTCAGCCAAGGAATGATTTGTTTGACACAGTTAAATCCATGTCATTTAAAGCACAAAGACAGAGGTTACATTTGCTCCTTTTTGGACTAAATCTGTGAAGCTTTTATTCCCTAAAAATATAATGTGCTGTAATAGATCAAAGTTTGACAACTGTAAATTTACCCCAGCTGGAATGGAGTCCATCCCTCGTTTTAATAAATGACTGTTAAATCATTGTCCGATGGTGCGTACATCTTACATCCAACAGTGTTTAGACTGATATTTATGCACAGTTATTCAGTCCTGTTAAAACTCTATTCTGTCCTGATTACATCAAGTGTCAGGGTATCCAACAGCATCAGGTCGAACCCTCCCGACAGACCAACATTCAATCTGCCCACGCAATTATTCAAACATTTCAGTGGATATTATTGACCCATAAAGACCCAACATCCACCACCGACCAAAAGCATCTACTGATCTAAACTGTTTAATACCTGTTGATCCATTAATCCTGTCAATACATGTAAATAATTGGTGCAAAATACAGTTCTTCATCTTTTCATGGCCATCAGATATGACCCATTTGGATGTTCAGAGGCTCCGTAGTTACCGTGGAAACACCGTCATCTTCTACAACATTAATTCACCAGTAAAACCCATGGAGTTGGATCAGTGACAGTGGATGGACACACTGGGTTTATGTTCAGTTAATGAGAGATTTTGCTGAAAAAGCCACTTTTTCGGCTGTTTTCTCTGTTTTTAATAACCGTTGAATTTACTCTGAGTTTTAATGAACATCTACACGATTATTAAATTAAATATAGGAAAATATATTACTGTCACTGAAAAAGCGCAAAACACAGAGGATGATGTTATAATAAATGGTAATAAATCACTTATAAAGGTTAAATAGAGAGAAAAATTCATTGATTCATTGATGATTTTGCAGAGAAAATTTCATTTGGAAGTCACCACAGAAATAGTTCGAGGTTTCTCAAATCTAGGATGAGGTTGTATGTACGATACTTAACCCACAAAGACCCAAACAGCCACCAGCAACCACAACTATCTACTGATACAAACTGTTCAGAGGCTCTGTAGTTACCGTAGAAACACCGTCATCTTCTACAACATTGATTCGCCAGTAAAATCCATGGAGTTGGATCAATGACAGTGGATGGACACACTGGGTTTATGTTCAGTTAATGATATATTCAGTTGAAGAAGTCACTTTTTCTGCAGTTTTCTCTGTTTTTGATACAATATCCCTCAACTTTAATCTGAGTTTTTATGAACATCTGCATGATCAGTGAATTAAATATAGAAAAATATATGAGTGTCACTGAAAAAATGCAAAATACAGAGGATGATGTTATAATAAATGATGATAAATCACTTAAGAAAGTTAAATTGTTATGTTCAAGGCCAAAAGTAAAGCACTACCAGCTAAATTACAAGAACTGTTTGTCTTCACTTCAGAGAATGACGAGCATAGAAGGAAAGGTCATTTCAAACACCAGTGTGCACGGACGACTTTGAAGCAGATGTGTGTATCAGTGGTTGGTGTTAAACTCTGGAATTCTCTTTATAATGAGTTGCAGGACTGTAAAAACATATTCCAACTGAAAAAAGTGTATAAAGAAAGAACAATGAGATTATATGAACAGTTATAATGTTTTACATTTGGCTTCGTATTTGTTTTGTATTTTGTGACATTTATTTACTTGCTTTGGACTGGTAACATGTTTTTGCATCATTTCATCAGGTTTATATTATTTACCTATGTTTTGTACTTTCTGGATATGTAGTTTTGCACTTGGTTTTGTATTAATTTGGTACTATCTTTGGATGTATTTAGTTGGTTTGTCTGACTTTATACAGTATGATTTTATAGTTAGTTGTGTATGGCTAACCATTAAGGTTATTATTATTTAGAAGGGGACGGGAAATATAAGATTTTCTTCATCCTGCTCCTTTTCGAGCATGGGTGTGTACATGTTTGTTTACTTGATGATTATTGAATGTTACCGATGAAATGCACAACCATGAACGAAATAAATAAATAAATAAATAAAAACAAATAAAATAAAATAAATAAAGAGAAATATTCATTTGGGAACTGCCACAACAGTAGCCCTGGGTCTTTACGGGTTAATCAATCCATTTTTATTACAGAGATTAATAAGGTCACAGTCAGGAACAAGAACTCACACTGGAATCACGACGAGAGCATGAATACAACACTTACTTATTATTTTAATAAAGGTTTCTACGTAAACTTTGGTTTCCTGATGGATCAATATCAAGTCCAATCCATGAGTCTATATAATCTGCACTATTTACTACACTTCAACCTTTGACCTTCGGTTGTTAGTAAAAAATCCATTGCTCTGTTTATGTGAAAACATATTTTTTTTCTGTTTAAATCTTTTAGATGTGTAAATTAAATACAGGAAAATACCTGATTTATACTGATAAAATGCAAAATACAGAGGATATTATTACAATAAATGGTGATAAATCACTCAAGAGAGGCTAGATATAGAGAAAATTTCATTTGGGAGCTGACACAAAAGTAGTGCTGGGTCTTTATGGGTTAAAGAAAACCTCCATTTTCTGCAGAACTACACAGCTCTATAGCCGCTGCTGTAAACAGAAAAAACCAAGTCGCACATCCAAACAGGATTCATGGTCACAGTTGAAATGTAATTTGTCTAATCCAGTTATCTGGCGTTCCAAAGGCTTTCCTCTATCTGCATCCTCTGTCGTTCATCTCTGTTGAGGCCTGGTGTGTGTGTGTGTGTGTGTTTGTCTGCATATGTGTGGGTGGAATGTAAACCCAACATAGAGAAGATGGTTCAGAAATTCCTTCTGCACACAGATTATTTATTCGCCGTAAATGTCAAATCATGGATAATATCCAAAATTAAATAAAAGAGCATAATCTGTCGAAGCGTCACCAGAAACCTGCAAACAATATCATGAAAATGTAATTTCGGATTAATGCCTTACTTGACTCTACAGCTGTTATGAGGTGAAAACTGCAGCTGCATTCACCTCAGCTGCTGGGTGGAGCTGCTTTGATTATACAGATTCTGGGGCTGTCAGAGTTAACGCATTAACGTGGATTAATCCATCATCATGATTAATCTGATTACAAATTTTGCCTTGGATAAATATAATCATGACCATCTCTTTAATGAATTTTGGTTGCCTTTACTCTCTGGTATAGAGAAAGTTTGAGTTTGTATGTCAAATGCTGAATACTGCCCTACTACTATCATTTATGTTACTGTATGCATGACTGTACTTATGCTTATGTCGCTACCCCTATTATTGTTATTAGTTTAGTTCAGTTCACATTTTATTTACAAATCATTTAAAATTCATATACAAGTTGTATTCAAAATTTCCAGCAAGACATGATTTTGTAAAAAGGGTAACCCTAGAAGCTATCCATAGTTTATAAATGGGGTCCCAAGACATTAAGCAAAACAGTACAATTTATTATGAAAACTATCCCTATTTCTACCTAAGCTAAACCCTTACCCTCGCTCTAAAAAGTTAATTCCAATAAATACAGACAGTACAGAATTTAGAGAGTATCAACACATCAAAAAATACAATAACAGAATTAAATTAAACATATTTGAGAAGCAGTTTCTGTTTTAACTGCTTTTTAAATATGGACAGGGATGCAGACTGTTTTATGGTGCTTTCAACATCATTCCAAGTCTGCAGACCTTTAACTGTCACACTACGACTGGAGCATTTCAGTTTCCGTTATCATTATTATTATTATTATTACTTTTTTAAAAATTACTATTAGCATTTTTTTTTAAATTCCTATTTAGACTTCAGTGTTTTTGGTCTGTTACTTTTGACTGCGTTTAGCTGGTTTCTTTCGGGGTGGGGGGGTGGAAGAGTGCACAAAGGAGAATTGGAAAATGTTAAGAACCAGTATCACTAAGTTTGTACTGTATCTGGATGATTTTCTTCTGTGAAATAAAAAGATATTTAAAAAAATAAATAAATAAATTTTGCCCATCTGCAGCCCAGAATGACTGTGAACATCTCTGGCAATGCTAAACCAACACAGTGGAAGTGCTGCTGGGTCTTCTCGGTGATTATCCACAGGTGCTCTTTGGAAACTTATGGTGTGTCTTACTATTTGGAGTTAAAAAAAATCCACATGGACGTGGAAAGTATGTAAAGTTTCACCTTCGTTTCACGCTAGGGTTAGTTACGGGCCACACCCCCACATATATAACTGCCACGCCCCCCCCCTTACTCCGACCAAAAAAAACAAAAAAACAAAAACAAACATCCCCCCTTCTGTTTTATTGATAAATCGCACCCTGGAAATATGAGTCCAAACAAAACCCAACATGGAACAGTTGACCATGTTATGGAAATGTTCAACTGATAACCCACACACAAAGAGGAGGAGAGAAAGTTAGAGTTAAAATAAAGAAATAAATGCATTTATTGAGAAGTCAATCACAGAGAAACTCTGTAAGTGAAGTCTGATTAAACAAGAGAAAACTAAAGATTATATAGAACCAAATCCAACCCCCTCAAACTATGATGTCATTCCTTACGTACATCGTACCACCCCATACTACTCCTTCTCTGCTCCGTGAAGAGGTCATGATGACCTCTTCACTCTAACCTTGCTTGGATCCAATCTGGAGTGCAGGCGCCATCCTCCATCTACATATTCAGACATTTAGGTGTTTGGGTTTTAACTCAAGGCAAGAACTCCGTTCCTGGGTTGGGGGTGTTACAGAGTGGTAAACATCACACATAATGAATAATGACTCAGCATTAAAAGAAGATGTACTAACAGTATAAAATATAAAGAGTATAAAATATAAAAAGTAAATTTTTCCACCACAACCATCATAAAGTATTCTACACATTCTGCTAGCACTACCGCTAACACGTCGCCCAGCCTGCGACAAAAATGATAAATTCATATATATTCCCTTCTTTCTTGAGTCTGTTTGCTCATACAAAATGACACACGATTAATATAGATTAAAAATGAATGATATTTAATTGTGATTAATCTAAAATAATCCACTGGAACCCTGTGATTAATCTGATTACAAATTTTAATCGTTTGACAGCACTAATAGATTCACTGATTCGTCAGCTAATGTTAAATTAATCAAGTACTTTGATTATTGATAAGTGGCTCTGATTCCAGCTGGTTTTCTTTCCTCTTTTATGTCAGCAAACTGAGTTACTATGGATTATAAAACTAATAAATGCATTCGTTTTATTTTTTACTCTATAGGGCTAAAACATACATTTATAGGATGGAAATACTTCAGTGCTGTATGTGTGTGTATGTGGTTTTTATGACGCTGTAGCTAAGATCCATCTATCAATTTATTATATGTTCTTTTATATGACGGGTCATTTTACTTAAAAATATTAAATTTTTCCTCATATACTTTATGTGTACACATGAGTTATTCCAAACTCAACAACCATAATGTGATTAATAAAGTTGTTTTATTGTTTTCTTGGCAGTTTTCGGTTCATGTGGTGGTTGGAATCATTACTGTTAGTGCAGAGTTTTAATTAAGTACATGTTTGTGGTACTTAGTTGTACTTTAGTGTTTCCACTTAATGTGACTTTATACTGGACCTCCACTAGATTTCAGAGAAAAATATCATTCTTTTCATTCTGTTACATAATCAAGTAAATAACTGACAGATTAATCGACAATGAAAATGAACCTAAAGCTACTGTACTATTAGAGCTGAAATTCATTCACAGTTAGTGCAATTTTAACAATATTCTGCCTCGGTTTATCAGTTTATCATTTACACATGTGCATTACAATTGCACAAAACATTTAGTAACAGGCAGAATATTGGTAAAATTGCATTTACTTTTCTTAAGACATTTCTGTTTGTTCATATTTGTTCAGGTTATTCACATTTTTTTGTAAACATATAGTTTAGTAATGTAAGCATTTTCATGTAATTTTACTTTTTTACACCAAAAAAACAGAGAAAGTTTAGGATTGTCATTATTTATAGTCTATTATGATAATATTTTACTGGTTCTGACCCACTTGAAATCTAATTGGACTGTATGTGTCTGTATGTGGAACCTGAATTAAAATGGTTTTGACACCACTGATTGTTAATATCTTCAGTGTAATTTTTGCATTTCACAAATTCATCCCACGGGCTGGATTGGACCCTTTGGTGGGCCAGATTTGGCCCCTGGGCTGCATGTTTGACACCTGCGACCTACACAATACAACTTCATATAGAACTGGGTGAAGAACTTTGGGAAAAATGGCCTGTGAAAACCATTAAGTGTAAAAATTGTGTTCTTTGTCTAAACAATGCGGTCTTTGTAACCCCTTGTTCTCATGACCTTCAACTTCAACTTTCAACTTTATTTATCCTTCGGAAAGGAAATTCGGTGTGCAGCAGGGGTCATAAACACATATGCACATATGCAAAAACACATACACAGAAACAGCACCCCCAGACGCCACCCCAATAAAATTACACAATACAGGACAACACACAATGGAGCCACTCCCCTTCCCAACACAAGTAAAAAAAGGTCCAGTAGGGCAGTACACAAGTTAATTGCCATAATGGCCATAAGCCTTAAAAAATAAATAATCACATAAAAAGATTTTAAAAATTGGCACATGAAGAAAAAGAGAGAGAGAGAAAAAAAAATGTAGATATCAGCTATGTGAATGTTTGTTTTGTTTTTTGTTTTTGAATCTGTAAAAAAAAAAAAAACTTTCAGAATTAAAGAGTTAAAAAAAAAAAAAAAAAAAAAAGTCACGCAATCTAATATGGCCGCATCACATCGTAAATAACACCTACTATAAAACTACAGATAAACCCCTCTAAATGTTGGTTTGTGAGTTCCTGAGTACGACCCCAGAACTCAGCTGAACTCTGTGCTGGCCCTTCTGCTCTGAGGGACACAGGGACTCAAAGTCTGTCAGCGAAATGCCCCCGTCCAGCGTCACAGAGCCGCTGGATCTCCAGGGGTCCAACAGTCAGGCCTGAGAAGCTCCGTCTGTGGACACCTCACACACACACATGAACACACACACATGAACACACACACGTTGATAACATGGTGAAGCATGACTCTTCTGTCAGTATCACATTTTGGTGCTGATAGGTTTTTTTTTGCACCACTGAACTCTCAAATGTTCATTCATCTCTGTAATGAGGGCTCTATTCTCTGGGACCAGACCATAATATCCCTCCATGTAACTGTCGACGGGCTGTTCTTGCTGACGCAGACCGATCACATCCTGCAAAGACATCCTCAGTCGTCTGGTTTTCTTTTACAAACTAATGTATGAGCACCGCAAGAATCAGATGGGCACCGGGTTCTGTACTGATATGTTTTATTTTGTAGTTCAGGGGCCACATTCAACACAAGTGGGCCGGACCAGTAAAATAATAGAATACCAACATATAAATAATAACCTAACCCCCCCCCCCCCCCTTTGTTTTAGTGTGGAAAAAAAGTTTAATTACATTATTAAGATGCAACTAACCTAAACAACCAGAAATTTCTCAAGAAAATAAGTGCAATTTCAACAATGTTATGTCTCAGCTTATTATTAACACAACTTACAGTGGGTCTACAAATGCACAAAACCCTTAATAACAGGCAGAATATCACTGTTAGAACTTCACTTATTTTTCTGAAGACATTTCAGGTTCATATTTGTACAGTTTAATGACATTTTATTGTGAAATGATAGTTTGTAAATAATAAACACTAGCGGCATTGTACCCATGGCGCCTTTGTACGATAGTGCCCTCCTGTGGTGCAACAGCAGCATTGCACCCGTACGCCCTCCCGTACTGCAACATCGGGACAAACATCCGGACACGCGTCGGACACACGTCGGACACAGAATGTCCATTATAGTAGGATTTTCATGGTGTAATTTTACTTTAAAAAAAAAACATTAAACCAAGAAGAAAATTTGGACTTGTCATCATCTGTGGGTTATTATTCTGATTATTATTACCCTGGCCCCCGAAGGAGAGGAAAGGAGGATTGTTTTTGGTTTGGTTTGTTTGTTTGTTAACATTTTAACAGAAAACTTATTGGTTGAATTCATACCAAATAGATTATTTATAGATTGCCAGTGAGCCAGAATAGATGAGATTACATTTTGGGAAAAGTAGGTCAAAGTTTGAATTTTTTATGAATTTTTAAAATCTTTTTTTTCCCATTTACTTATAATGGGTGAAATGTGTCTATGCTGACATCAGCACATGCATAGACCTGATGACATCAGCTGGATCGATGCCGAAATAAGCTACAATACATGAGAGGGGCGGGGTTTGTTGGGCCTGGAACCACTTGTTTTGTCTTTGTTTTATTTTGGAAAATAGTGAAACAAGTGGTGCCAGGAACAACAAACCCCGCCCCTCACACGTATTGTAGCTTATTTCAGCATCGATCCAGCTGATGTCATCATGTCTATGCATGTGCTGATGTCAACATATCAACTGCCTCTATATATGTGACAAGTTCGAAGTAAATTGAAACAAAATTGATGTTTTTTACAGACATTAAATTTCAACCTTTATAAGTAAATGGGAGAAGAAAAGATTTAAAAATTAATTTAAAAAAAATTTAACTTTGACCAACTTTCCCCAAAATGTAACCACATATATTCTGGGTCAATGGCAATCTATAAACCCAATTTGGTATGAATTTAACCAATAGTTTTGCTGCTACAGACATTTGAAATTTTGCCCATTATAAGTAAATGGAAAAAAAAAAAAAAGATTAAAAAAAAAAAAAAATCATTAAAAATTCATTTTAACTTTGACCTACTTTTCCCAAAATGTAATGACATCTATTCTGGGTCACTGGCAATCTATAAACCCAATTTGGTATGAATTCAACCTATAATTTTCTGTTAAAATGTTGAGTAGAGTGTTAACAAACAAACAAACAAACTGAACAAAAAACAATACCCCTTGCCTCCCCTTGTGGGGGGGGGGGGGGTAAATACATTATGAAGGTAAAAGACAAGTAGAAAAACAACAAATGAGTGAAAAATTAAATATGAAGAGAAAAAATAAGAAACTTGGTATTTACATAAACATTTACATAAATGTAGAATTAAATATTTACATATTTAACTGTGGTTGCACATGCACATGGTGTGTGTGTGTGTGTGTACTTGTTGCACCGTTGCTGCCAAACCTGTCCGTCCTTTTACAGCTCATGTGTCGATGCAGACATGACCACAGAGTTAGTGCCTTCCAATAGTTTTTACGGCTCTTACATGTTCAGATGATAGACAGGTCCAACCTCCTGGATCCAACACTTACACGGATCCTTGAAAACCTTCACCATGTAGCGAGGGGACCTACAGGAGCTCAACCAACCCTTATTCCATCTTCCCTCTTAAGCTGTCGCAGCGGTTACGGCCAAGAGCGCAGAGATTGATGACGGCGAACATTTTAGTTCAATTACTTGATTTTGCTAGAGGTCATCTGGGGCAAAGAACGCAATGAATGTGGAGAACCACTCGCCAGAATGATCCTCTTGGCCCTGTAAACCCACATGATCAATACAGGCGGTAAAACGGCTGGGCCCGTGAAGACGCAGAGTTGGATCCAGCTGCGGCGCTTTTGTCCGTCCAGTCTGGACCATGTTCTGATGCCGTATACGGGTCTGGCAGATTTATAACCGGTGTACATTATAGTGTTACGCAGCCCCCCGGGCATCTGTACGAGGCTCTGCCAGCTCCTGATTCAGCCTTTTCTGCACCCGCTGTGACTCCAGACGTGGGCCGCACTTTCACTCACATGGCAAGTGAAAGATTAATTACTTACAGTCCTTCGGTAATTTTCATACACATGTCAAATTCAATTTCCTTCCTTTTAATAAAAGCCCGTCACCAGATATCTGGGCCACTGTGATGCAACCAGTCCCACATATGATTCCATCCTCTGTTTCTTCTGCATTTGTACTTCTACTAGAACAGGGTTTCCTTTACCCATAAAAACCCAAAGCATCTACTGATATAAACTGTGACAAATCTGGAAATTTTAGGATAAATTAGTCTGTTTATTTTATTTATTCTACAAGTCAATAAAGGCCTGGCTCACACTGCAGGTTCCTTCAGGTCATACTGAATTTGGAAAGTCCAGTTTTTCTTAAACCTTCTTATACCTGGAACACTCTCCAAATTCATCTGAAACTTACCACACTTTTGTCGTTAGGAAAATTTAAATCCTTAATCACTTCTTATTTTACCTCCAGCTGCTCTTGTTTTTAAGTAGATGTCTTTGTTTTTAGTTCATCTTTATCACTTTTACTTTTTGGTACTTCTAATAGGGCATTGTATGTTTCAAATATTTTGTTTTAAATCCAGTATTACCTCCACCAGGAGGAACTGTGATCACTGTGCTTTGTGTGTTAGGATGTTTGTTTATTTGTTAGCAAGATAACTCAAAAAGTTATGGATGGATTTTGATGAAATTTTCAGGAAATGCTGATACTGGTACAAGGAAGAAATGATTACATTTTTTTTGGGGGGGGGCAGATCTTTCTTGGCAGAGGTCTGTGCTCTCTGAGTGCTTTTCTTGTTTCTAAATTGTAAAAGAGAAATTCTACTGCAAATGACCTATTTCAGTGAACACAGATGCTATGTGATGAGACTAATTCCATAAGAATCGTCATCTTTGTGATTTGCAACCAGTATTACCTCTGCCAGGAGGTACTGTGATCACTGTGCTTTGTGTGTTTGTTAGCAAGATAACTCAAAAAGTTATGGACGGATTTTCATGAAATTTTCAGGAGATGATGATACTGGCACAAGGAAGAAATGATTAAATTTTGGTGGTGATGGGGGGCAGTGGGGGCAGATCTGTCTTGGTGGAGGTCTGCGGTCTCCAAGTGCTTTTCTTGTTCCATTTTATTTCACCTCCAGCAGTAATTTGTATGATCTCTTTATAATGTATCCTGCATTATTTATCAATCTAATGGCCTTTTTCTGAGCTGTTATTTCCCTAAATTTCTGTCATTTCAGTTGAGAAAAAGTTATCCCACTATTGATACCAAAAGTAAAAAAAAAATAAAAAAAAAAAAAAAAAATCAGACAAACTGCTTAACCCAGTGTTTTTCAACCTTGGGGTTGGGACCCCATGTGAGGTTGCCTGAAATTTCTAGTAACTGACAAAATAAAAAAAAAAACTTAATAAAAATATATGGTGAGTTGACAGAGACAATCCCAATCCACAAAAGACAAACTGTGAGTGTGAAACTGAAGCACTGTGGTTCTGTTTATCTGTCAAATGTTCATTGTGGTCAGTTTCAGATGCTGCAGCTCTTTCATAATTCATAGTTTGAGTTCTTGTTTGTTCAGTATTAATTGTCAGCCTTGTAAATCCAAGCTGGACTGACTGTACGTATCCTGACCAAGGAAAATAAAATTCTCCCTTTGTGCAGTAATCTACACCTGGCTTTTCTGCCTCCACCCATAATAATATAGATTATATAGACTAAATGTCCTCTAAAATTAATGTTTATTTGCAAAATTGTATAGCAAACTATTACATGATCAAAAACAAATAAATTTTAGCAAAAAAAAAAGAAAAAAAGTCTCCGTTTTGAATGTCTAGGGTTGCCAGAAATTTGTGATGTTAAAATGGGGTCATAGAGCTAAAAAACCCCCCACTGGTTTAACCCTTAAAGACCCAAACAACCACCATCCAACAAAACCACCTACTGATTAAATATGTTTCCTACCTGTTGATCCACTAATCCTATCAATCCATGAAAATAATTGGTGTAAAATACAGTTATTCATCTTTTCATGGTCATCAGATATGACCCATTTGGACATTCAGAGGCTCCGTAGTTACCATGGAAACAATATCATCTTCTACAACACAGGTGTCAAACATACAACCCGCCAAGGGGTCCAATCCGGCCAGTGGGATGACTTTGTGAAATGCAAAAATTACACTGATGGGTCAAAACACGGTATTTGAAATCTCTCTGACGGGACATTTTAGAGACAATGTGTCAGATTAGTGTTGCTAAATGACCCACATTTATACTTTTAAAATCATTTTTGCTTTAGTTGGACCATAAGGGATTATCCAAAACAAGGAGCTACTTTCTATTGAAATAAATGTTGGAATGGCGATCAATTAACGTTCGCTCTCTGACGGGACATTACTGTGTTTCGACCCTGATATAATAATCATTTTAGTTTACGTTCCACATTCAGTCCATCATAATAACTTATAAATATGACAACTACAACTTTTTGTCTGTTTTAGTATTAAAAAAAAAATACATGAAAATATTTACATTTACAAACTAACCTTTCACAAAAAATATGAACAACCTGAGATGTCATAAGAGAATTAAGGCCAATTTTACCAGTATTCTACCTGTTACTAAATGCTGTGTGTGTTTGTAGATCCACTGTGATCTGTAAGTTGTAATGCACGTGTAAATGATAAACTGAGGCTGAATATTGGTAAAACTGCACTTTTAATTGTTTAATTATTCATGCCAGATGAGTGTCATACCCATTAATATTATTGCCTCTACAGGTTTTTTTTTCTTTGTTTTGCTTATTTATTTATTTATTTACTTATTTAATCTTAGATGAGGATGCATTGCCTGTGACTCTGTAGGGTGGGGGGAGGGATGGAGTGGGGTGGGTACTGTGTCTTTTGTTATGTGGAAAATCTAAAAGTGTTGTCTTTTTTCTTGTATGATTGTCACTTTGGTTTGCTCTGACTTCAATAAAAAGAATGTTGGAAAAAAATGCACTTTTCCTTGACTTTTCTAAAACCATAATTATTAAAAAAAAAAAAATAAAAAAAAATTCCAAATACAGCCGCAATAAAAAAAGAGCGAGTTAAAAACAGACAACGTAAAACACACGGTGTAATTATTTAACGTCTGCTCTAAATCTGTGAGCTGGGATCCCATTAGTGCAGGAGCTGGTGCTGTTTGGGAGGCCTCTGTGGTGAGTCCATTAAAAGCCAAACAGGGGACGAATCCTGCGGCACCGAGCTCATAAACTAATGCATGAAGGAATTTGGCTTCAACCGACTTCACTTAATGATAGCGATGATTAGATCTGATGTCGGACTCTGTCAGAACAAATGTCTGCAACTCTGGACTGATGGAGCTGATTAATGTCCCTCTGAGGATGTCCTGAAGTCTACGTTAACGCTGAGGAAGCAGCCCGAGTGCCTCTGAGCAAGGCATCACACTGACAGCACAGCTGTGGCTGATGCCGAACGGGCTCATGTCAACTCTAAAAAATGACACCAGAAGTGAATATAAGCTGATATTGTGTCTTTATGTATAGATTTTACATATATGAAGAGTTCATTTTTTTCGTATTTTACTTTTTCTTACATAATAATAATAATAATAATAAATTGCATTTCTGAAGCACTTTTCATTCAGCAGAATCTCAAAGTGCTACAAAGAAATGTTTTTCTGTACCTTGTATTTATAATTTACGAGAGACGACATCTAACAGCAAAGAATTCATTGCATGTGTTTACGTACTTGGTGAATGAAGATTATTCTGATTCAGTAAAAAACAGTAGAATAATAACATAATAACCATTAAATAATGACAACTCCCAATTTTTCCTCTTTTAGTGCAAAAAAAGTAAAATTTAAAAATGATTACATTTACAAAAGATTCTTTCACCAAAAAAAAAAAAAAAAAGAATAATGTGGAAAAAACAGACATTTCTTAGCAATTTCAACCATATTATGCCTCATGTGCATTACAGCTTACAGATCACAATGGATCTACAAAGGTACCAAATATTTAGTATTGTTACAATGTTTGTTTGGAAGTAAAATGAGTTTGACACGCTTGTTAACGAATATCATATATAAATTAAACTTCTGCACTTTGTAAATTCATCTGGGGCCAGATTGGAACCTGTGGTGGGCCGGTTTTGGCCTGCAGGCCTTATATTTGACCTCCCTGGTCTACATTAAAGGTGGGTTCTGAGATGTTTTCCTGGAGCATTTTTATTATATTCCTTAAAATCCCCTTCACACCTCGATTACAACTAATTAATTAAATGCTCTAACACAAAAATTAAAAAAAATCAGTCACCTGTGGAACGGACAGGATTAAAAAAACACCATCTAATCATTTTGAGCACCCATTTGAAATGATTGGATGGTGATATGTCTATCAAACTCAACTGTCATTCACCCCTCGCCCCCTCCCCCCTCTGCGCGTACCCCTCTTCACGTTCCCAGAGGCTGGAGCGCTTATACAGGAAGCGTAGCCAGAACTTGGTTATATTAGTTCTATTAGGATGGAAAGTTCACCTGCAAACTGTTTTGTCACTAACATAAACCACTAGGAAATGTAGCATTAGTCCAGTAGGTCTGAACTGGGGCTGATCTGGAGGAGCGGGGGGGTTAGAGCAGACTGAATGAGCTATGCACGGATACATGAGCTGGAGCCTCAGCTGGGGCTGTAGACGGTGTAGGAGCCCGAGGCGTACGGGAGTGAAGCAGGGGACGGAGCCTCAGCCGGTGTCGGAGACGGTTCGGCCGGACCGGACCGTAGACGGCGTCGGAGTCCAACCCGGGTCCGGAGCCTCAGCCGGCAAATTGTTGCTGTGCAGCGCTCGTGAACCCTCGGGAACAAGCATTGCACGTGCCACCACTCTGGAGGCGTGGCTTCGAAGGGACGTCTGAAGAAAGGGGTTTGGACTGTTGAATTGAGTATTTTCAAAATGTAGCTGCTCGAACCGTTCTTCTAAGATCTCAGACCCCACCTTTAAGGCTGTATCAAAGAGAACGTACGTCCATAGATGCCACCAGCTTAAAATAATATAATAACAAGTCTTCAGAGAACGCAAACCTCCGCCAAGCACCCCGAACGGTGTGCATGTGTGGACCGACTATTTCTTTTTAAATTCAACAGTTTCCAGGTTGTTCCATACAGCAGAAAAAGTTGAAGCTTGGTACTAGTCATGTGTATGTCAAATTATATTCAATTCCAATCAATATTTGTTGAGTTCTAATTTTAAATGTGTGGGAAATGGGATTTTCAGTGTTAAATGTAAATGTCCACAGACTCCACATTCCACAGTGGATGTGGACAGTTTTGTGCCAGATACAAGATATTGTTCTAAGCTACAGGTGGATCAAACTGGAGGCTAATTGGAGTCATTTTTAATTTTTTATGAATTTTTGAAAACTGCTCAATGATGAGATATAGGAAAATATGAGATTTTGTGACCTTGCTGTGACCTTGAACTTTGGCCTACTTGGCCCAAATTTTAATGGGTTGGTCCCAGGGCCTAGGCCTATCTGTGGGGAAGATTTGGTAAAGATGGTTGGAATAGTTTTCCTGTAAAGTTGCTAACAAACAAACAAACAAACACACAAAGCAAAGTGATCACAATACCTCCTGGCAGAAGTAACCAACACAATATTTATGTTTGTCGCTATGTTTATGGAATGACTTCTCGTGTCATCTCGCGATAATAAATAAACAAATCATCGCATTTGTGATTTAATGGAAAAACCGACATTACGCACTTCTGCTTTTTTGACATTTATAGTAAATATCGGTAAAGTTTTGCGCATATGTCCAATGGAAAAGCGGCTAGTGACTCACACGTGGTAAAATTTCACTACTTTTATTCTGGAAGCATTTGACTTGTAGATGTTTTCATATAGGGCAAAGACGTGAAACACACACATATTTCATTATTTCATGTCCAATACTGACTGTACTGAGTCCCTGCCGTTCCATGCATCAGATAAAGACTCAGATGCATTTGCAACAGACAAGAGTCTTCAAAAATTAAATCAGAAAGAGCAAAGTTGGGTCTGCAGCTGTAAAGGGGGACGGCACTAACCACTGATTCGCTCGCTCTTCAAACTAGAGGACTTGGATTGATTTTCTCCTTAATTTACGTCCACTTGAGACAGATTTACAGCGAGGAACTAGAGCAGAGAAGGACCTGACGTTAAACATGCACCGCTGCTGCTGCTGCTCTGTACCAGGTTTGCAGAGGTTTCTTTGTAGCCGCTCAGCTCCTCCACTGCCGTCCTGTGATATGGCAGCTTCTTTTTCACACTTGGCAGCAGCACGGCCTCATTGAATGCACCCCCCCAGTACGAGGTGGGGGGGGGGGGGGGGGGCTGTAATTACTGTACCTCCATTCTGCTGGTCAGCACGGCACTCTCATAAAAGGAAATGAAATGCTCCAGCTTCTATCTTTGAGGGAGTAATGTACCACGAATATTACATTAGCATACATTCACACGGACATTTTATCTGTGACAGTTAATAAAGCCAGGGAGCGGAAACGCAGACGACGGAGGGAAGCAGGGCTGGGAGGTGCCTTGCTCAGGAGCAGGAGAAGGCGTTAAGGTTCAGTGACTTAGTTTTTTTTCAAGGACAAGTAGGTTAACGTGGTTTTACTTTGTGGTGTCGAATAATGTACACGAAACGGACAAAAGTATGTGGACACGTTGAATTCAGGTGTTTCATTTCTAACAGGGGTCTGGGATACAAAACAATAATGACTAATGTCACAATGTAGTTTTATATTTTGGGATAAATATCATGACATTGCATTAGTTATGTAATTTTTTCCCTCTACTGTAGATTTATCTGTACTTGTTTTCCTATTCTTACTTTGTTTATATCATATATTGACTGTATATGCTTATTTTTTTTCTGTTTCTCTGTTTGTTAACACTCTAGCAGCCAAACTATTGGTTGAATTCGTACTAAATTGAGTTTATAGATTGCCAGTGACCCAAAAAAGATGCGATTACATTTTTGGAAAAAAAGGTCAAAGTTAAAATTTTTTATGAATTTTTAAAATCTCTTTTTTCTTTTGTTTTTTTCCCATTTATAATGGCCAAAATTTCACGTCTATAAAAACATCAACTTTGTTTCAGTTTACTTCAGACTTGGCACATATATAGACGCAATTAATAAGGTGACATCAGCACATGCATAGACATGATGACATCAGCTGGATCGATGCCAAAATAAGATACACTATGTGTGAGGGGCTGGGTTTGTTGTACCTGGAACCATTTGTTTGTTTCTTTGTTTCTGTTTGTTAACACTTGAGCAGCAAAACTACTGGTTGAATTCATACCAAATTGGGTTTACAGGTTGCCAGTGACCTAGAATAGATGCGGTTATGGTCTGGGAAAAGTAGGTCAAAGTTTAAATTTTTTCAGAATTTTTTTAAATCTTTTTTTTCTCCCATTTACTTATAATGGGCGAAAATTTCAAATGTCTATAAAAACATCAATTTTGATCCAATTTACGTCAAACTTGCCACATATATAGATGCAAGTAATAAGGTGACATCAGCACATGCATAGACATGATGACATCAGCTGGATCGATGCCAAAGTAAGAAACATGTGAGGGGCGGAGTTTGTTGTACCTGGAACCACTTGTTTGTTTCTTTGTTTCTGTTTGTTATCACTTTAGCAGCAAAACTATTGGTTAAATTCATACTAAATTGGGTTTATAGATTGCCAGTGACCCAGTATAGATGTCATTACATTTTCAAAAACGTAGGTCAAAGTTCAAATTTTTTATGAATTTTAAAAATATTTTTTTCCCCCATTTATGATGGCCAAAATTTCATGTCTATAAAAACATCAACTTTGTTTCAATTTACTTCAGACTTGGCACATATATAGAAGCAGTGGATATGTTGACATCAGCACACACATAGACATGATGACATCTGCTGGATCGATGCCAAAATAAGATACAATACATGTGAGGGGCGGGGTTTGTTGTACCTGGAACCACTTGTTTGTACATATTTCTCATTTGTAGTGTAGAGTTAGCTTTAGTACATTTCAGTAGTTTTAGTCGTACTTAATGTATATTTAATGGTTTTTTTTTTTCCTTTTAGTTTTTCTAATTTCATTTGTACCAGTCTGGTCTTGTGTGTTACATACAGTATATCTACATACAAAGTGACTAATTTTGCTGTGAATATTAAGAATACTCCCTCATTCATGTCCATGTAAATGACATTTGCATGAATGTAAATTATATTGGTGCTACTACCCAGCTGCATAGTTTGCACTGAATTCCTTTGTCAGGGTTTGTACAGGTGCTTGAAATCCTTGAAAATGCTTGAATTTCAAAGTTGTGTTTTCAAGGTCTGAAAAGTGCTATCCTGTAGCTTTTTGCACATGCCTACATGTTTCAGTATTTTGTGTGATATTTTTATTCAGTCTTTCTTGCAATGTTTGTGCGTGTTTTTGCTGCTAAACCGAACAGAGCCGCTAAACTGATTTTCACTGTTTCTGTGACAGTGACAGTAAAGTTCTATTCTATTGTATTCTATTCTATTCCAAAGGGCTCCCTGTGTTTGCTCTGTATTGTCCTGGTGTTTCATGTCTGTTATGTGGTTAAATGGGGCCTGTTTGATATTTCAAACACTCATCATCCACTCATTTAATTAATGAGAGAAATTAAGTTAAAATTTAAAATCACAGTAATGGATACAAAAAAAAAAATCAATGTTGAGAGAACGATTTTAAGTGTTTTACCTCTAAATTTCTAAAATAACATCTCACTTAGAAAAAAACCCTCCCATTAAACTTTACTTAAATATTGATGTTTCTATCTCAAATCAGTATGAACAGGACACCTTATGAGTTGTAGTCATTATGTGTCCCAATATTTTTGTCCATATAGTTTATAA
Organism: Sphaeramia orbicularis; assembly: GCF_902148855.1. NCBI lineage: Eukaryota > Metazoa > Chordata > Actinopteri > Kurtiformes > Apogonidae > Sphaeramia > Sphaeramia orbicularis. Next base: position 5,716,073 of record NC_043960.1, read on the forward strand.
ATATCAATATTTCCTTAATGTTGAGGAAAAATTAAGTTAAAACCATCTCTGGGGCATTTTGGAAACAAAGATAACAATTTAAACCAAACTAACCAATGCAATGATATTTATCCCAAAATAAAACTCTATTCTGACATTAGTCATTATTGTTTTGTATCCCAGACCTGCTAGAAAAGAAACACCTGAACTCAATTTGTTGTTGTTGTTGTCGTCATCATATTGATCTTTATATAAAATAATAATTGCTATATAGAGATCATAAGGAAGAGGGGGTAGGAGTATGTAAGTTTTTTTACTTCTACCTACACCACTTAATTTATTTTTTTCTTTTGTTTACGTATCAACCTTTTCTGTGTCATTACTGATATTTTGTTGGTTGATTTTGTTTCGATTTCAGTGTCTACATGTTCAAAACCAAGATTTCAATCAATCAATTAATCAATCAATCAATCATTCAACGTGTCCACATACTTTTGTCCACATAGTTTACCTTTAAATACAGTATCACCATTTGACTCAGGTGTGATGCTCCGTACATTCATACTACTGATGGCTGCTGGATTTTAAAGGATAACATCAGATCATACAAACACTAACACTTGTTTTTACTCACTATGATCTTAACTCCTTTTAAGGCGTTCCAATAGGAAACACTTCCTCCAAGTCGGCAGTTTTGACCTAAAAAGAAATGTCGTGCATCCATAATTTAGTCCATTTCAGACAGATTTCCATCATTTTGTATTTCTGCAAATCCACAGATTCATGACCTCAACGTTTCTGAACCAAAAACACATTTTAATTCGATCTTCCTCTAGATAAGCATGTTTTTTCCTGCAGATGACCACTTCCAGTTCTCCAGAATCCTCTTGTAAAATATCTTTTTCTAACCAGGATTACACTCACAGGCCTTTTACACCAAATTAGTTCTGCTTCCTGAACTGGTTTTGCTCAGGATTTTTGAAATCTTGGTGCGATCTAGTGAACCAGTCTATTTATATTTAGGGTTTCTTCATAGCTTTAGGTTACAGAAAGATAAACAGGGTTGGTTATAATAAAAAAAAAAATCCTAAAATTGTATTCAGTGATATTTGGAGCTAATCACAGTCTTTTCCTAGTGTTTTTACAGGAGTCAGAATGTAAACTCTGTTCTACGGAGCAAAAGTCAGATTCTATATCAACCATTCACCACCAACACCTCGATCCTACTGAGAAAAGGCACAAAGACTAAAAAATACATATATTTCAGTGACACATGACACTGAGATGATACACATCCACAGTTTAAAGGTACAAGGGCAGTGTTATGTTCTGGTGACTGATTTTATTCTACAGGCTTCAAATAAATATACAACTGCAAGAATCATGTAATATTTCCTATTTGACGTTTCAATTTGTATTTTAATCCACCTGTGATTTTTATTTGTTTTATCTTCTGTTTGTGTTTTTCGATACTATTTATATATACTATTATTGTGTATCTGTTTTATCAGTTTCTGCATATCTTATGTCTCTATATAATTTTACTAGTTTGATCATATCTTGCATTTTTACCTATATCCTTGTACAACACTTTGGGCTAAATAAACGTGACCTTAACACAACTTCAGGTTGTTTTAGTCATAAATCCCTTAAGTCCAGCCCTGATCTTAAACCAAACTCCAAATCAAACCTGTGCCAGTTTCAGTCTCTACTCAACATTTCCCTCATCAATGAAAACGGTTCCGACCCTAAAACCCTCTGCTTTGTCTCTAACCGACACAATAAGCAGGTGTTGATTTCAATGAGCGGCCGAGGTGTACTTGTTCACTCAGCTGTGAAAACCGGAGTCTGTGACCTTCAACCACAGGACGGTAACTGAATCCACACAGAGACATAAAGAGGAAACACATGCAGGACTAACACTGACTCAGACCGCTTCTGCATTTACCAAGGATTCTAGAAGCACAGGTATCAGACAGAAGGCCTGAGGGTCCAGTCTGACCAGAGGCATTCCTCACAGACTGCAAAGGAAGCTCAGCTTCCCCTAAAATTATGAAAATTAAATAGTTAAATATGTACGGTTGTGTTGACATTTCATTGACTCCAAATGTGTTTGAACACGTTCATCTCACAGACGAGATCGTTCAGAATCAGCTTTATCACAAATCATCAGACTGGATGTTGTTCACTTCTCGTAGATGCTCAGCGTCCATGCACTTCAATGGGACTGAGTGGAACTGGTTTTTTCATTGCCTCAAACCTGGACAGTAATTGGATAAATGTTACCATGTTGTCCCGCCCCCGGACGCTCGGCGTCTCTGGGGGTGAATGGAGCTGTGGGCGGAGCTCGGCTGGGCCGGACACTGAGCTTCCACGTGCTGATTGGAGGATCAGTCAAAGGCTGAATCCTGTTTGATTGACAGCTAGTTTGAGATCTCCTCCTTCACTGACACAGTTCAGTTTAATACCGCTGCGCATTCTGCTGTGAAATCAGAGAAATCACTACCAAAGTACTCATTCATTTCTTGCACTGTAAATAAAACACACTCATTGAACTTCCTTGTTTCAATGTAACATAATGTCATACATATGGCTCTGCTGGACATTCAGAGGACACTGGTCCAGTCCCTGGAAAAGACGCCTACTCGGTACGATAAGGCCACTGAGCATTTCCTTAAAAACGAGCAGAGGGACGAATTTATGTTTAAATAACATGACAATTTTTTTGATGTAAGCCGACAATGAGGTTCCCCTGTCTGAAAGATGAGCAGCCACCACTGGATCTGACCCATGGGAGGAAACTGAGAAATGCAAAAATGACACTTAAGATCAGTGTATTTTTGGCTAGTGACTAGGGCTGTGTATTGGTGAGAATCTGGCAAGACGATACAAATGACATTACTAGGATCACGATATGATATATCACGATACTGCTAAAAAGGCAATTTTTTGTTTGTTCCTTTTTTTAAGTGATTATTTCCTTGAAGACTTGAATTACATCAGATATATGCACAAATACTAAACACATTTTTATTTGATCCCAACAGGATCTAATGCTATATCACAAAATGTTCCTGTGTTCAAACTGAAATCATGTTTTACAGACATTACAGTTTCAGATCCTGTTCAAATGTTCATATTCTGTTAGTTCAGAACTAACATCAGAACAGTATTTTAGTTCGATCCCAACAAAGGAACTAACATTATTTAATAAAAGAGAGCGGAGAGCACAGACCTCTGCCAAGACAGATCAGTCGTTTCCCCTTACAACAACAGGATCAACTGTGACGGCAGTGAAAACAGGTGGAGGTGGAACACAGCCGTAGAACCGTATGAATAAATGGATCACTTTCGAATTCTTAAACGTCAGCAGGATTACACCCATGTGACATGTTTTATTCATACACAGAAATATATTCCAGCACAAATCTTTTCCATGTTCACCTTATGCCACAGGAATATCATCTGGGTCCCGTGACCTCTGACCTTTGTACTTATTGCTATTCACTGCATGTAATATCGATGATATATAGTATTCTCTGGGGCTCATTACGGACGACGGCATTAGAAAAAACAAAGAGCGGGTCGATTTTCAACCTTAAAGCAAGGCTTGAGTAAAAGAGAAGTTACAAGATCGGCTTTTTTATGCCACAAATAAAACACAGCTGGGCAGTGACGACGAAGAACTGAAAGTTTGAAGCAGAAAAAATGATGTTTTAACACTGCGGTCCAGGGATCTGTTATCTGTACGAGTTCCAAAAGTCAAAACAAGAGGGAGATAAAACTAAAGGAACTGGTCTGTTTTAATACGTTCAAAGTCATTTTAAACAAATGGGAAAAGGATAAATGTGGATGTAGAGGTTTTTCTAATTGACTGAATTGGGTTCTGCTTTGAAATGCTTTTAAGGAACAATATTGTTATAATTTTAATACTGTTTAAAATAATGGTGACGACCCAATACTCTGCAAAAGAACTGGAAGTAATAGCTTTTACCTCCCTGAGTGCTAAATGCCACCTCCTTCTCAATTAGAAATCCACAACAGCCCCTTCCAGCACATGATGGATTAAGGAGGTTCTGTCCTTTTCAAAAGCAGAGAAAAAGAGATATTCAAAACAGGGAAACTGGAACAAATTCTACAATAAATGGCAACCGTTTATGGATTTTTTTGAGACAATGCAACTCCCTTCCCCTTTTTTATTTATTTTATTATTTTTATTTATTTATTTATTTATTTATTTATTTTCTTATGTTTATTTCACCAGTTTAATTATTTTATTCAGACTGTGTCTTAGTATTATTTTCATTGTATTGTTTGTCAGGTTGCATTGTTATTTTATTCCTTAAAAAAAAAGTAAATCTAAATGTAATGGTGTTTACCAACATAGTTAATGTTGACATCAGTGTGCCCTGGTATTTGTATGTACCTTTAATTCTCTTGTATACACTTCAATAAAAATATGAAACAAAAAAAAAGTAATGGTGACATTTTATATGTATGTTCTTATTCAGTGTTTTTTTTTGTTTTGTTTTTTTTTAATCAATTTTTTAAATTTATTTTCACTGTGCATCTCCAAAAATACAATACAAAAAAAGAGACAGAAATTTACAATTTATGATACAAGATTTTGTGGCACACTAAGTATAACCCCCCCACCCCCGAAATTCATTATCTTCCCATTTGCTTATAATGGACGAAATACGTGCGAGGGGCGGGGCTTGTTGTGTCTGGCACCACCTGTTTTATGTATATTTTTAATGTGGATGTATGGCTGTCATTTCTGTTTTGTGTAACCTCTGCTGCTGCTGTCTTGGCCAGGACACTCATGAAAAAGAGATTTTTAATCCCAATGAGCTTCGTCCTGGTTAAATAAAGGTTAAACAAGTGAAGCCAGACGCTATAAACGCCCCCCCCCCCCCCCCCCCCCCCCCCCCCCCCGCATGTATTTCACCCATTCTAAGTAAATGGGAAGATAATGATTGAACCAATAGTTTTGCTGCTAAATTGTTAACAAACAAACAAAACCGAACCAAAACTGTACCCCTTGCCTCCTCTTTATTTATTTATTTATTTTTTGGGGGGTTATAAAGTATTCATAAAACACAATAAAAGCCAGTACTAAAACCACACATAAAACACTAAATAAGACTGTTTACATTCTGGTTAAAGAAAGAGTGCAACATAATTGTCTATGACTCTCCTGAACACCTATCTGTTTATATCTGTCAATTATTTTCATTTTCATCTATATACGTGTATTTGTTTTTATTTGTACTTTCCGCATTTTGAGATCCAGGTTGGGTTGGTATGGGGGTTGCCATCAGTTCGGGGGGGGGCTACATAAAGATATGCTTTTATGTCAAATACTTTAATTGACTGTCATTTCAACATTTATTTCAATATAAAGTAGCTGCTTGTTTTGGATAATCCCTTATGGTCCAACTAAAGCAAAAATGAATTTAAAAGTAAAAATGTGGGTCATTTAGCAACACTAATCTGTCAAATTTTCTCTAAAATGTCCCGTCACAGGGATTTCGAATACCGTGTTTTGACCCTATTGCAATTTTAGAGATGCACAATGAAAATAAATAAAAACTTGATAGATTAAAAAAACAAAACAACTAAATAAGAATATACATATAAAACATCACCATTATTTTAAAAGTATAACAACAATGTTCCTTAAAAGCATCTCAAAGCAGAACCCAATTCAATCAATTAGAAAAACATCTAAAAACCCAATGAGCTTTTTCCTAGTTAATTAAAGGTTAAACAACTGGAGCCAGACACAACAAACCCCGCCCCTCGCATGTATTTTGCCCATTATAAGTAAATGGGAATTTTTTTTTTTTTTTTTTAAATCATAAAAAATTTTAACTTGACCTACTTCTCCCAAAATGTAATGACATCTATTTGGGGTCACTGGCAATCTACAAACCCAATTTGGTCTGAACTGAACCAATAGTTTTGCTGCTAAAGTGTTAACAAACAAACTAACCGAACCAAAAACAATACCCCTTGCCTCCCCTTCGGAGGGCGGGGTAAAAAGTAGACATAAAACACAATAAAAGCCAGTACTAAAACCACACATAAAACACTAAATAAGAACATACATATAAAACATCACCATTATTTTAACCTCCTAAGACCCGGCTATGGGTTTTCTTTCACAACTTTATACAAAAAAAAAAAAAAAAGAAAACTGTCCACCACAAAGGACATTGCATAAAAATTTTAAAAACTGCATCTGAAAAAACTGTTGCATCATGATGTTTCCAATATAAGCACTTATTTAATAAAAAACAAAATAAGCTGGTACTTTGCTGACATTTCCTGGGTCTTAGGAGGTTAAAAGGTACTAAAAGTATTACAAAAATGTTCCTTGAAAGCATCGCAAAGCAGAACCTGATTCAGAAAATGTAATAATGTAATCTATAAACCCAATTTGGTTTGAATTCAACCAATAGTTTTGCTGCTAAAGTGTTAAGAAGAAACAAACAAACAAACCGAACCAAAAACAATACCCCTTGCCTCCCCTTTCAGGAAGCAGGGCAGTAAAACGCAAACAGAGCAATGGATTTTTTACTGACAACCAAAGGTCAAAGGGTTAGCTGTAGTAAATAGTGCAGATTAGACAGAATTATGGATTGGACTTGATATTGATCCATCAGGAAACCAAAGTCCACGTAGAAACCTTTATTAAAATAATAAGTGTCGTGTGACTTCTTGTTCCTGACTGTGACTTTACTAATATCTGTTACAAAAATAGACTGATTAACCCATACAGACCCAGTGCTACTATTGTGGCAGTTCCTAAATTAATTTCTCCCTCTATTTAACCTTTAAGTGATTTATCACCATTTATTATAATATTATCCTCTGTATTTTTCTCTTTTTTTCAGTGAAAATCATGTATTTTCCTGTATTTAATTCACTGATCATATAGATGTTCATAAAAACTCAGAATAAAGTTGAGGATTATTATATTAAAAACAGAAAAAACTGAGGAAAAAGACACCAATAATAATAACTGAACATAAACCCAGTGTGTCCATCCACTGTCACTGATCCAACTCCATGGGTTTTACTGGTGAATCAATGTTGTAGAAGATGACTGCGTTTCCATGGTAACTATGGAGCCTCTGAATGTCCAAATGAGTCATATCTGATGACCATGAAAAGATGACAAACTGTATTTTACACCAATTACTTAAATGTATTGATAGGATTATTGGATGAACAGTTTAGATCTGTACACTGGAAAAAAATCTAAATCTTACTAAGTGTATTTTTCTCATTTCTAGTCCAAATATCTCATCACACTTAAAATAAGACAGAATCTCTTTTCAGTGAGATATAAGAACTGATTTTTCGACAACAGATCTGGAAAATCTTATTTCAAGAAATCTTCCCAAGATAATTTTCACTTGGTTTATTGGCAGACTTTTTTTTTTTTGCTTGAATTAAGCAAAAAAATCCAACTCCATGGGTTCATGTTATGTATTTTTTTTGTCGATTTATTATTCATTTTTGTTCATTTTATCGACTACTTTTTTTTTGTCTTCATTTGAGTCAATATTTTAGTCAGTATTTTTCTCACATTATTTATCATTTATTTGGGTTTATTTTATTTATTATTGAACATAAACCCAGTGTGTCCATCCACTGTCATTGATCCAACTCCATGGGTTTTACTGGTGAATCAATGTTGTAGAAGATGACGGTGTTTCCATGGTAACTACGGAGCCTCTGAACGTCCAAGTGAGTCATATCTGATGACCATGAAAAGATGAAGAACTGTATTTTACACCAATTATTTACATGTACCCCTGTTAGAAAAGAAACACCTGAATTTAACATGTCCACATACTTTTGTCCATATAGTGTACGTGTGTGTGTGTGTGTGTGTGTGTGTATTTTTGATGAGTCACCAGACTCAGCAGCGCTACAGCCACGTTAGCAGATAACAGCGTTTCAGTTCCAGAAGCCTCCGGCTCTGCCAACACGCCTTCCTCTAACCGGCCTCGTCCTCCTCATCCTCGTCTTCATCCTCACTGTACCTCAGAGCCGTGTTCACATCCACACACACACTCACATGACGACATCATCAGATCCCGGTCACATACTGTAAGTCAGGGGTGTCAAACTCATTTTAGTTCAGGGGCCACATTCACCCCAGTATGATCTGAAGTGGGCCGGACCAGTGAATTAACCTGTTTAACCTGGCCATATTTTCAGGGGAAAAACGCCTAAACAGACATACCCAAAGTAAATGAAGAATTCCTCCACAATAATAAGGTTCATATGGATGTTCTTGGTGTCTATGGACATTTAGAGACCTCACAGAATCTATTCCCATTGTCTAAAATACTGTATCTATTACTATGCCTGAGTAAACTGTAACAAACTAAAAGAGAAATCGGAATTTTTTATCCTCGACTGTTTTTTTTCGGCTGGATTGACAATGATACGCATAAATTAATTATTAAAAAATTAATTCATGTTGGAGATTTTTAATAGCGTATATTTCACCCCACAAACATTAAAAATCATGTTTGAATATTAAAGTTTGCACTAAAATACACTTTTGATGTACTTTTATTAACATTAGGGTCTAAACTTTGAGCAAAAGTTGAAAAAAAACATCCATTGTCCTGATTTATTATATATTTAGAGTAGATGAATGTTAATGTAATTTTTCCGGCCCGCAGGTGGGCCGATAGGGCTAAAGAGGTTTTAATAATATATAAATAATACCAACTCCAAACATTTCAATGTGTTTTATAGTGAAAAAAGTAAAATTACATTATGGAAACGTTTACATCTATAAACTGTCCTTTTAAAAATGTGAGTAACATGAACAACCATGAAAAAAGTGAAATTTATTAAGAAAAATATTTTAACAAATCAAATCAAATTTTATTTATATAGCGCCAAATCATAAAAGTTATCTCATGACACTTTACATACAGAGTTGGTCAAAACCAGACTCTAAGCCAATTTACAGAAACCCAACAGAATCCTCCAGAAGCAAACACTTGTGACTGGTGACAGTGGCGAGGAAAAACTTCCCTTTAACAACAATTTTAACTATATTTTGCTTCTGCTTATCATTTGTAAATGTGCATTACAACTTGCAGATCACATTGGATCTGCAAATTAACAAAATATTTCAGTAACTGGCAGAAAATTAGTAAAATTGCACTTACTTCTCTTAACACATTTCTAGTTTTTCATATTTTCTGTGAAAGGCTAGTTTGTAAATTTACACATTTTCATATAATTTCACTTTTTTTTTTTTACACTAAAACAGAGGAAAAATTTGGAATTGTCATTATTTGTAGGTTTTTATGGTAGTATTTTACTGATCTGACCCACTTGAGACTGAAGTAGGGCTTTTTCAAATATACAACAAGGCAGTCAGAAAAGCTAGGAACACATATTTCGCTAATATCATATCTTCCCATAAAAATAACAGTTGTTCTTTTTTTTCCTATTATTTGATTTTTTGTGTATTGTTTATCATTATTATTATTTTTCTATTGTTTGATTTTTTAATTGTGTATTGTTTATAATTATTATTATTATTTTCGTTTCATATGTTTTGTATTATGTCTGTGTCTGAAATAAACTAACCTAAACCTAATAATCCCAAACTCCTTTTTTCCACAGTTGACCATTTCATCAGCCCGGATGTCACCAGACACTCTCCCGCAACTGACTCCTTGTGTGAAAGTTTTGGAGACCACTTCGGTAGCAAAATCGATTTTATTAGATCCAGCATTTTACCTGTCCAGGAGACCATTTTTAATCAGACTGAGGGTCTACTTTCACCTGATGAAACACTGGACAGTTTCACCCTGATTGATGCTCAGACACTTGGTAGAGTTTTCTCCCAAGTAAACCCAACCAACTGCCTTTTAGACCCAATTCCCACATCACTTTTTAAGTTATTTTATGGATCCTTTGAAGGCGAGCTTTTAAACATTGTTAATTGCTCTCTTCAGACGGGCACCTTTCCCACTGCCGTTAAAACAGCAGAGGTGAGGCCCCTTCTGAAGAAGAGCGATTTGGACCCTGGATGGAGAAAACAGCTACATAAAGATCTGCTTTTACGTCAAATATTTGAGTATAGTTTTAATTTATTACAATTTCAATTTTATATACCTAATATTCGGAGTCAATATTCACTTTTAAAGTCTTTGAAAAGGTTCGTTAAGCATCTTTGTGTTATTTATGCAATAAATATACGATAAATTATATAACTAACTAGAAGCACTCGGAGAGCGCAGACCTCCGCCAAGGCTGATCAGTGGCCCCCCCTGTGGGCCCCCCCCACCCCCGATCACCACCAAAATTTAATCATTTCTTCCTTATCCCATTTCCAACAAACCCTGAAAATTTCATCAAAATCTGTCCATAACTTTTTGAGTTATGTTGCACACTAACGGACAGACAAACAAACCCTGGCAAAAACATAACCTCCTTGGCGGAGGTAAAAATATGAATAACCTGAAAAATATGAAGATGAAATGTCTTAGGAGAATTAAGTGTAAGTAATTTTAACAATATTTTACCTGTTATTAAATGTTTTGTGTATTTGTAGATCCACTGTGATGTGTAATTTGTAATGCACGTGTCAATACTAGCTTTTCCATTGACTGCAAATTGCACAAATATAAGTTCTGCATAAAAATTTGCCTAATGGAAAAAAAGGACAATTTCATCAAAACTCTCTTTTTTCCATTATACAGGAGCTATGGGTTTTCTGTCAACGTTTTGTGTGCAAGAGTTTCACGGCTTTATTAAAAAAAAAAAAAAACGTTCACTGCAAAAGATATTCCATAAATGCATCTGAAAAAAATTGTTGCATCATGATGTTTCCTATAGAGGGTACGCACGTGACGTCACCGCTAGCGGAAGTCACCGCGGTTCCGTCCACTGAGTGTCTGAAAGAGGGAGATGAGTAGCGGCTTTGGCTTGAATACTGCGAAAACTTTAGAACAATCTAAAAAATGGGGCAGAGCTGTTGTGCCATTGATCGCACAAATATGTTTAAAAAGCACTCGGAGCTATCGTTTTAGTGGCGACCTAAAGCCAAAGACAGAAGAAGCAGATGGATCGCTGCAATTCAGAGAAAGAACTGGAATCCAGGTAATGAAACCTGGATCCGTGTCAGGTACCGTTAATTTATGCTGTGTTCTTGTGTAAAATCATACCTTAAATTACGTATCGTTTTGGCTAACGTTACTTCTTAGTAAAGCTCTCAATGTTAGCATCTGTCATTTAGTTCTATGTTTCATAACTGAAACGTTTTTGTCTTCAGTCGTGTGATTCTGAACCTTGTGCTTTACATGATTTGTAAACTAGCTTAAACTGAGGCTAACCTAGTTTTCCAAATAAGGGGCTACTCTAGCACACAGCTGTTGGATCTGTGTTGGATCCAGTATTTGATGTGAACTCTCCTTAAATCTCCACAGTACCAGTAGATCATCCACTCACTTTGGTCAATACTAAGGGTTCAACTCCAGTAAATCAGTAGTGAACTGTGAGCACTACTGCTGGGCCTTCACCGCGGAAATCACCGCCAAGAAAATACGTCTGCACTGACAGAAAACCTCCAAAACAATAGTATGTTGAATTAAAGCACTCACCAGCTGGAATCCTCTAATTAACGATGACGAGGATGTCAACAACTCTGTGTCTTTTGGATGCTTTCAGCCTTTGCATTGGGGATTTTCCCGGCGTTGAAATCAGGTTCATATAAATGTCAGGATAGGTGATTTCCGTCCACATATCAATGTTCGTAGACCACTTGTTGTTTGGTAGCTTGTATGGATCCATGTCCAGTCCAATTGTCTTTAATTTCATGTTGTATTCCACATTTTTCCTGGTCTCGCTGTAGTTACTGCTATGCTCCGCCATGTTGAGCCGGTTTGTTTTTGCCACTCAGTCTGACTTAGAGGGGCGTGGCCAAGGGGGGAAGTGACATATGTGCATTCCCTCTATATAGGCAATTATGTAAATAAAAAATCCAATCCAACTTTATTTGTTAAGCACTTTAAAACAAAATGTTTGGGAGTGATTATTGACCATAAACTCTGTTGGAAACCACAAGTAGAATATATCAAACGCAAAATGTCCAAGGCTGTTGCGATTCTTTATAAAACTCTCGACTTGTTTAACAAAAAATGTTTGCATATGTTGTACTGTTCACTTGTAATGCCATATATGTCATACTGTGTGGAAATATGGGGCAATGTGTATAAAACTAATTTAGACCCGATAATTAAACTCCAAAAAAATAGTTATTAGAGTCATAAACAAAGCTGGTTATCTCCAATCAAGTAATCCACTTTTTGTAGAATCTGGTTTACTAAAATTTTTTGATATTGTATATTTAAAAACAATGGAATTTATGTTTCGCGTTAAAAGTAAAAACCTTCCTTTTTGTATTCAGAAAATTTTTAAGTTAAGAGAAGGACATTATAATTTAAGAGGGATGTTTGTGTTTGAAAAAGGTAAAGTAAGAACAAACGTTAAATATCACAGTGTTTCAGTTATTGGTGTCAAGCTATGGAACGAACTGAAGGATGAAGTGAAATTGTGTAGCTCACTGTTGAGTTTCAAAAAGACTTTAATTTGTCAAATTCTGAAGGGCTATGAAAGTAATATGATTACAAAATGATTTATAACACTGAATGTAGTATAATTTGTGTTTAAGTATTTACCTGCTGCAACTACGGGTGTAGACGTGAATTAAGGATGTGAATAGGAGAAGCAGAAATAAGCCTCCGGCTTCAGCTTCTTCCTTTTTCAGTTACAAAATATGTTAATTTTGTGTTTGTTTGTTTTTTAATATGTATGTGTTTTGTTTTGTTGTTGTTGTTGTTGGTTTTTTTAAAATATGTATATGTTTTGTATTTTGTATTTAACTGAAATAAACATTCATTCATTCATTCAAAACAACCACAGTGGACCAAAGTGCTGTACAGAAAAAACAAACAAACAAACAAACATACAAACAAAAGAACAAAGTAAAATACAATAGATTAAAAGACAAAGAACAACTGTAAAAATAAAATAAAATAAATAAAAATAAGGAAAAATAGATAAAACCTAAATAAAAGAAGAAAATACAAGAATTAAAACATAAAAAGCTGTACAATTAAAAACAACAACAAATAAGAACAATAAACTAATACCAAATAAAATAACTGAATAATAATAATAATTAAAAGCCAAACCAGTGTACTTTCCTGGGTCTCAGGAGGTTAAATATCTCCTTAAAAAAACCATATTTTTAAAAAAATTCAAAATGCATTTCAACTTCAGCCTAATTTTGAGAAATAAAATCAATGTTAAAAAGAATCCAGAGACTTTTTTCCATAATTCATGCATGAAAGAGGTAATGCGTGACTACAGAACAGTCGACTGTATCGCAAGTAAATACCAATCCAGCAGCAGGAGAACCTTGAGGGCTATTCAATAATTCACACAGCGCTCCTAAAACACTGAAACACTTTCCCTTTCCCAGGGTAGTTTGAGAACCCCCCCACCCACCACCCACCCCAGCTCAACCCAACAAACACACACACACACCACAACTTAAAGCCCTCTTTTATGCATGTTGTCCCAGAGAATACATTAGTCGAGTGTCAGCACCAGGAAGCAGACATGGTTTTACAACTAAAGGCAGGAGTACAGTAGAGTCTGCACCCAGAGACACCACACATTTACATTTATTTAACCCTTAAAGTCCCAAAACAGACACTGGCAACCAACACCATCTACTGATCTAAACTGTCTAATACCTGCTGATCCGTTAATCCGATCAAAACATGTAAATAATTGGTGTAAAATACAGTTATTCATCTTTTCATGGTCATCAGATATGACCCATTTGGACGTTCAGAGGCTCCGTAGTTACCATGGAAACACCGTTATCTTCTATAACATTGATTCACCAGTAAAACCCATGGAGTTGGATCAATGACAGTGGATGGACACACTGGGTTTATGCTAAATAATAAATAAAATAAACGCAAATAAATGATAAATAATGTGAGAAAAATACTGACTCAAATATTGACTCAAATAAAGACAAAAAAGTAGTCAATAAAATGAACAAAAATGAATAATAAATCGACAAAAACATAAATAACATGAACCAAATAAGCCACAAATTGAACAGAATTGAAGAAAAAAAATATAAAATGTGAAACAAAATGTAAAAAAAAACAAAAAAAACAAAAAAAACAAAATAAGTACCAAAATGAACAAAAACAAATAAAACACCAAGTAAAATTGATAAAAATCAACAAAATAAGGTTGTAAAACTCGTGGAGTTTGATAAATGACAGTGGATGGAGACACATGGTTCATGTTAAATAATAAATAAAATGAATCAAAATAAATAATTACTTGCAAAATAATAAATAATGTGGGGAAAAATAAGCCAAAAATTGACGGAAGTAAAGACAAAAAAAGTGGTCAATAAAATGAACAAAAATGAATAACCAATCAACAACAACAACAAAAATAGGAACCAAATAAGCCACAAATTGAACAAAATTAAAGAAAAAATATAAAATGTGCCACAAAATGCAGAAAAATAAAAAAAATAAGTAACAAAATGAACAAAAACAAATAAAATACCAAGTAAAATTAATAAAAATGAATAAAATAAGGTTGTAAAACCCATGGAGTTTGATCAATGACAGTGGATAGAGACACTTGATTCATGTTAAATAATAAATAAAATGAATCAAAACGAAAAATAAATTATAAATAATGTGAGAAAAATAAGAAAAAAATGGACTCAAATAGAGTTAAGACCAAAAAAAACCCCAAAAACAAAAAAACAAACAAAAACTGCCAAAATGGTCAATAAAATGAACAAAAACAAATAATAAATCAAAAAAATAAATAAATAACAGGAGCCAAATTCAACAGAATTGAGGAAAAATTATAAAATGTCCATCATCATGTAGAAAAAAATAAACAAAATAAGTAACAAAATGAATAAAAACAAATAAAATAGCAAGTAAAATTAATAAAAATGAACAAAATAAGGTTGTAAACCCCATGGAGTTTGATAAATGACAGTGGATGGAGACACTTGGTTCATGTTAAATAATAAATAAATAAAATGAATCAAAATGAGTAATAACTTGCAAAATAATAAATAATAGCCAAATTGTCAAACATTGACCCAAATAAAGACAAAAAAAAAAAGTGGTCAATAAAATGAACAAAATAAAAACAAATCAACAACAACAACAAAAAAGGAACCAAATAAGCCAAAAAATTGAACAAAATTGAAGAAAAATTATAAAATGTGCAACAAAATGTATAAAAATAAACAAAATAAGTTACAAAAATGAACAAAAACAAATAAAATACCAACTAAAATTAATGAAAATGAACAAAATAAGGTTGTAAAACCCATGGAGTTTGATCAGTGACAGTGGATGGAGACACTTGTTTTTATATTCAGTTATTGATATCTTTGCAGGAAAAGTCATTATTTCTTCTTTTCTTGCTTTTGATATTATATCAGTCAACTTTAAATCTGATCTTTTATGAATATCTGATCAGCAAATTAAATACAATCCTAAATACCTGCAAAATACAAAGGTCTTTACGGGTTAAAAACACAGCTTTACTTTAAGATGTTGACCTCAACACCTTTAAATCCCTTTTAAAAACTCACTTATTTAAGATTGCTTTTAATGTTTAATTGTTTTATATTCAAATATCTGCCTTTTGCATCTGCTCTTTAGCTTATTAGCTTACCAGCTGACAGGCCGTAAACTGTTGTCGTCATGCGGCGTCCAGCGTCGTTGTCGTCTGTCACAAAAATTTCAACCGTCTTCTTCTCTGAAACTACAGTTCCAATTGACTTCAAACTTGCTATACAGCTTCTGTATGATGATGTCAACAAAAGTTAGTGAAATTATTTGGATCCGGATCTGATTCTGGATTTGGTGTGACTTTGAAACATTTCCCCATTATAACAGATAGGAAGTGGATGGATGCAATAACTCAGTAAATATAAATGATATCCAGTGGAAATTTCTACAGTCCAGCCCTGATGGGGAGATGACCAAAACATAATGTCCACATGCTGATCAGGATCTTCTTCTGGATCCGGGAACTTACAGAAAATTTAACATGGGCTCTTCTGGGGAAAAAATTTCAATTGTCTTTTTCTCCCAAACTCCAGTTCTGATTGACTTCAAACTTGGTATACAGCTTCTGTATGATGATGTCAACACAAGGGATTGAAATTATTTGGATCTGGATCTGATTCTGGATTTGGTGCAACTTTGAAAAATTTTCCCATTATAACAGATAGGAAGTGGATTGATCCAATAAATCAGTATCAATGATATCAAGTTGGAATTTGAATTTTTGACAGATCTGATTGGAATATGACCAAAACATGGGCTATTTCTGTAATAGAATAAACACACAGAACTGGGTGATAATAAATGGCATCTGGATACATTTCCCACAGCTTTGAATTTGGCCGGTAAGCTACAGGGCCATTGGTCCTATTTTTTTAAAATCTTTTTTATGTGTTTGGTTTCTGTTTTATCTGCTTTATGTAAAGTGTCTGAGTTCAATGAAAAGCACTATACAAATAAAATGTTTTATTATTAGCTCTGCCAGGAGGTATTGTGATCACTTTGCTTTGTGTGTTTGCGTGCATGTTGGTTTGTTTGTTAGTTAGCAAGATAACTCAAAAAGTTATGGACGTATTTTCACAAAATTTTCAGGAAATGTTGATACTGGCACAAGGAAGAAATTATTCAATTTTGGTGGTGATGGGGGGGGGGGGGTTCTGTCTTGGCGGAGGTCTGCGCTCTCCTATTACACTATTACTATTACACTGGTCTGCAAGGAAAATGCTTCCAGAATAAAAGTAATGAATTTTACCATATGAGAGTCACTGATAAAGAAAAATCAAGTCAAAAATGCTGGTTGGCTGAACTTTCCAAGATACAGCCTTGGGTCAAAATGTGAAATTCAAGAATTAACGAGAATGGGTTTGACTCAAAAGGAATATTTGTCTCAGAGCTACAAGATCTACTTCAAAACACTGTCTGCACATTAGAATACAGGGTGGGGAAGCAAAATTTACAATATTTTGAGGCAGGGATTGAAAGACAGTGTATGACCAATTAGTTTATTGAAAGTCATGAGAATTTATTTGCCACAAGAAAATGTACATAATAGAAAATGTTTTTATTCTATGTGTCCTCCTTCTTTCTCAATAACTGCCTTCACACGCTTCCTGAAAATTGCGCAAGTGTTCCTCAAATATTCAGGTGACAACTTCTCCCATTCTTCTTTAATAGTATCTTCCAGACTTTCTGGTAATAGTTTTGCTCATAGTCATTCTCTTCTTTCCATTATAAACAGTCTTTATGGACACTCCAACTATTTTTGAAATCTCCTTTGGTGTGACGAGTGCATTCAGCAAATCACACACTCTTTGACGTTTGCTTTCCTGATTACTCATATGGGCAAAAGTTTCTGAAAAGCTATGGATAATAGTGTTAGGTATGATTATGACATCAGTATATGTTTGGTTTCAAAACAGTTGACGTAGTGCCTCCTGAGAAAAAACAACTAAATGTTCATTGTAAATTTCACTTCCCCACCCTGTACATTCACTTTACAGGTTCTATTTAGTGAAAGATTTATAAAAGTATTATATAAATATACATAAACCAATATATATGTGTAATAACACTGTATCATATACCTTGAAAACATCAGCAAACTGGCACTTTTGTCATTTATTTTCCAATTAATCTTATTAAAATACGTGACATTTAGCACATTTAATGTCTGAAGCAAATCATTTCTAAAAAATTGTAGACCAGTGTTGTTATTATTATTATTATAATTATTGTTATTATTATAAGAAATGACTCGTATGCGTCCACATCTCACAGTAGAACTTTAAACGTACAGTCGGTCTCCTCTGGCAGCGGAGGTTTTCATTTAGCCAAAGTATTCCTTACACCACGTCCCCATAAAGTTTAAGCACAGATACTCATGGAAGTCCTGTCTGCAGATGAGGTGAGGGTCACATTTAACCCCCCCTCATAATTCATCTCATACTCATGGACGACTTCATTTACACCAGCCGCGCCTCTCACACCATTATGGGATTCTTTAATGTATATTTTAGTCGGAGATGTTTTATCCACCAAGGATAAAAACACTGACGCTGCAGCATCAGCAAAACTATGAGCATCTACGTTAGATTAAAAAACATCTGCCTGCTTTAGACGCACTGAGTGTACGAGTCAAATACTGATGAAACCATGAGCACTGACACCGAGTTGGTCCAGTGGGTTCAGATGAGTCCAAAATAAGATCTAATTGTCTCATTCTTTCATTTTCTGAACCCGCTTCACCCTCACTAGGGTCACGGGGGTCACACGGGTCACACGGAGCCTATCCCAGCTACTTATATGTGAAGGTGGGGTTCACCCTGGACGTGTCACCGGTTCATCGCAGGGCTGAACACACTGGTCTACAATTTTTTAGAAATGATTTGCTTCAGACATTAAATGTGCTAAATGTTATGTATTTTAATAAGATTAATTGGAAAATAAATGACAAAAGTACCGGTTTGCTGATGTTTTCAAGGTATATGATACAGTGTTATTACACACATATATATTGGTTCATGTACATTTATATAATACAGTCTACTCTCGTTAAACCGCCCGCCGTTATACCGCCATTTTCGCTCACTGCCAACCAAAACCATTGCACAAAAATCCCCAATGCATTATTCCATTAGCTACCGCCATTTCCGCCTATCGCCATCCGCCAGCCCAGTTCCATGCACAAACAACACTTATACCATTGATTTCCCGACTGTTATACCGCCAGCGTGATTGCCATCGAGTACACATAAATTTTAACAATGCACTGAAACAAACGCGCCAGACGCTGATCGCGACAAGCTACGAGTAGGTCTACGGAACGGCCACCGTTCATTTATCGCAGAACACTCAGTAGGTCAGGATGTCGGGAAGAGGACGTGGGATTAAGCCAAAGCCTCAAGATGATGGGGTGTCATTTCCCGACGCTGTATAATAATGCTTAAAATGTTTCCCCACTTTAAATGATCCCTTACAACATAACAGAATCAAGATTTATTTAGAAACGCAATTAGAACGGGTTAACGGAGGCAGCATAGACATCATATAGTAAAGACATGCACATTATGGACGCAACCCGTTGTAACACCATTTTCGCTATACCGCCAATTTGGCCGTGAACGGAAGTTGGCGGTATAACGAGAGTAGACTGTAGTTTTATAAATCTTCCACTAAGTAGAACCTGTAAAGTGAATGTATTCTAATGTGCAGACAGTGTTTTGAAGTAGATCTTGTAGCTCTGAGACAAATATTCCTTTGAGTCAAACCCATTCTCTCGTTAATTCTTGAATTTCACATTTTGACCCGAGGCTGTAACTTGGAAAGTTCAGCCAACCAGCAGTTTTGACTTGATTTTTCTTTATCAGTGACTCTCATGTGGTAAAATTTCATTACTTTTATTCTGGAAGCATTTTCCTTGTAGACCAGTGACATATAGACAAACAATGACACTGGAAAAAATCTAAATCTTGCTAAGTGTATTTTTGTCATTTCTGTGATGCTCATAAAAGCTCAGAGTTAAGTCAAAAGTAAAAAAAAAGGGAGTTTTTCAGTCAAATCTCTCATTAACTGAACATAAACCCAGTGTGTCCATCCACTGTCATTGATCCAACTCCACTGGTTTTACTGGTGAATCAATGTTGGAGAAGATGATGGTGTTTCCACGGTAACTGCGAAGCCTCTGAACGTCCAAATGGGTCATATCTGATGACTGTGAAAAGATGAAGAACTGTATTTAACAATTATTTAGATGTATTGATAGGATTATTGGATGAACAGTTTAGATCTGTACACTGGAAAAAAAAATCTAAATCTTACCAAGTGTATTTTTCTCATTGATCAATGGATGGATCAGTGACAGTGGATGGACACACTGGGTTTATGTTCAGTTAATGAGAGATTTGACTGAAAAACTACCTTTTGTTTTTTTTTACTTAGACGTTATGCTAAGCTTTTATGAACATCGACATAATCAATACATTAAACATAAGAAAATAGATGACTTTCACTGGGAAAACATGCAAAATTCAGAGGATAATATTCTAATAAATGTAGGAATAAAAGGAATTTTAAGCAAAACTGGTGAAAAATGTCTAAAAATGTTTCCAAGTTGGCTCGATCTTGATAAACTGACCACAGATTTGAGTCTAAACAACTATATTCTTACCTGGAAACTTGAATATAAGGCCTAATTTAGGGAATTAAAGCAGTTTTAGATTTTTCCTCCTCCAGAATGACCAGCTGTGTTGACCGTCTTCTACCCCTGTCGTAGACATGCTTCATGCTAGCGGCCAAACCGAGCTGAGCTGAACCAGGTTAAAGTGAGTCAAGTTCATATTTCATTTGTCTTCTTGTACATTTATTTACTTGGAATTTGTTTAACTGATAATTTAAAACCACAAATAACCATCTGGTTTCCTCAACTTCTACTCGACTCCAAAAATCTCAAGTAAGGGATGTAACGATTACCGGTATAATGATAAAATGGTATAATGGTAAAATTGCAGACGGTTAGTATTACCGTTTGAATTCTAATTATCGTGATAACCGTGTTTGATTACCGCACTTTTAGGGGAAAAAACGCCTATGTAAAGATATACTTTTATGTCAAATATTTAAGTATAGTTTTAATTTATTACAATTTTAATTTTATATACCAAATATTTGGAACCAATATTCACTTTTAAAGTCTTTGAAAAGGTTCGTTAAGCATCTTTGTGCTATTTATGCAATAAATTATATACATTTTTCAAATCGGATTTTATATTTTTTTTGTGTTTTCTGGCCTTTTATGTTTTTATAGTAGGTTAAAGTGAAAAAAATAATAGGCAGATGAGATAGATGAAGTTGTGCTGAAAAAAAAAAGATCCCAAACATGAGTATAATAAACATTTCTTTATATAGTATATAAAGGCAAAATGAAAAGTACTGAAAAATGGCCAAAAAAAGCTCAGACCACTAAGGGTTAATACTTGAATGTTTCTTCCAACAGAAAGTACATTGTGCCAATTATTTTATTTATTTATTTATTTTTTAAATACAACTTGGTTAAATTATTTCGGTGTGTGTATAAGCATTTTTTGAACATTTTGAGCACTATTTCAATAATACCGCGATAATAATGATAACCGTGATAATTTTGGTCACAATAACCGTGATATGAAATTTTCATATCGTTACATCCCTAATCTCAAGAAAAATAATGAAGTAAAATTTATCGTGACAATCATCGATATCAAATTACATTAAAAATATTTCCCATGAAAATGCTGCAAGGCTGATTTTTGGTCCTGAGCGAAACTTAAAGACACTTATTTCAGGTTGTGAACTTCAAAAAATTTTACAAATCTTGACGTGGAATATTGAAGATGGTTGTTGAAGATGCTAAAGTTTTTGATCAGTTTGAAATTAGGTAAAAACATTGACATTTTTGTGTATTTTTTAGCAGTACAATCACAATTAACCCTAAAAACAAATAAATTACTGTAATTACACTGGGTTACAAAATAATTTTTTTTGCAAGTTGTCTAGGTTTTTTCAACTGAGTTAGGACCATTTTGCACCGCTGAATCCAAAGATGACATCTGTTTTTCTCAATCAGGTCAGGTTTTTTTGCTAATTTGATTTTGAAAAATTTGATCTTCTCACAAAATTGATTACATTTTTGTGACTTTATCAATTCATTTTTTTATATAGTTCTCACCCAAAATAGGTTTTAAGAGGAAAAAAAATCATTTTCTAACAGAATGTATTTATTATTTATTATGTATTCACTGCAGATGTAGCAGAATACATCAGGCTTATTTTTGCAAGATCTTCTAGTCGAAGGCATTTCATTCACCTGTAATATTAAAAAAAAAATCATAAATTGGCAAAAGTAAAATCTTCAGAACTCGTTTATTGCAAGAAATATGAAAGAATTTTGCATCGTATGATGTGAAAATGCCCATAAATGTAAGCAAAAATGTTAAAAAGCCAATATGTAGCATAGTTCAGCAAAATGAATGTGATTTTTGGATTCAGTACACCAAAATTATCCTAAATCAGCTGAAAAAACTTAAACAATAAATTTGTTGTTGACCAGTGTTATCAATATATATAATGTATGTATCCGTGATCTTCAAGGAAAATTAACACAACATAATATAAAATGATTTAAAGTGAGATCATGATAATTATCCTCATGTATTTCATTTCCCAGCCCTACTACTTAAGTCAATGAATTATTTAGTTTTTCCAGCCACAGCGGCTCTTGCAGCACAAGTCACCGACAGGAAAAATGTTCCAAGCAGTGAGTTGTGATTTCAGTGTTTTGATCTGCTGGCACGGTGCGCCATTATCCAACCTGTGTATTAAATACAGTTTGTCTGTTGCTGCTGGCTTAGCTGTGACAGCCCTGACTGCAGACTCCTCTGGGAAATCAGCCCACTTCCTGTTGTATCACAGCCACTGGGGGTGAAGGAGTGTGTATAAGGTGGGGGGGTGGGGTGTGTGTGTGTTTGTGTGTCGGTGTGCGAGTATTCAGGGCGGGCAGAGACAGGAGGATATAGAAAAGATGCTCTACAGTCATTTAGTCAAGCTGCATTTTCCAGCCTCCTACTGTGAGAAATGGGTCAAAGCAGCAGTGAATCAGCTGCCGGGACTGAACGTGGGGATCAGTCCACTTCACATACTGACTTCTGTTTAAAAAAAAAAAAAAAAGGTTTGTTTTTGTAATTTTACATCAATGTCATGTAATTTTACTGTAAATATTTGCAGCAGCAGATAGAGCACAGGTGTCAAACATGAGGCCCGGGGGCCAAATCCGGCCCGCCAAAGGGTCCAATCCGGCCTGTGGGATGAATTTATGAAAAACAAAAGTTACACTCAAGATATTAACAGTCAATCGTTTTACTTTAGGGTCCAAAAAAAGCCCTACTTTAGTCTCAAAGTGGGTCAGATTAGTAAAATACTATCATAAAGGTACTATCTTTATTCTACTGTTTTCTATTTGATAGTGGTTTATTGTTCTTATTTACCTATTTATTTACCTACCTACCTACCTACCTACCTACCTATCTACCTATCTACCTATCTATCTATGTTTTAAATTGTATGGCTTTTTAATCTATTCTTGTATTTTATTCTTTTATCTGTTTTATTTATTCTTCTGTATAGCACTTTTTTCTTTTATGTACAGTTTCTATGTCTTTAAATCTATTTCTGTATTTTATTCTTCTATTTTGGTTTTAATTATTCTTCTGTACAGCACTTTGGTCCACTGCGGTTGTTTTAAAGTGCTTTACAAATAAAGTTGGATTGGATAAAAACCTACAAATAATGACAACTCCAAATTTTTCCTCTGTTTTAGTGTAAAAAAGTGAAATTACATAATAATGTGTAAATTTACAAACTAGCCTGTCACAAAAAATATGAAAAACTAGAAATGTGTTAAGAGAATTAAGTGTAATTTTACTAATTTTCTGCCAGTTACTAAAATATTTTGTTCATTTGCAGATCCATTGTGATCTGTAAGTTGTAATGCACATTTACAAATGATAAGCAGAGGCAATATATAGTTAAAATTGCACTTATTTTTCTTCATAAATTTCAGTTTTTTTATGGTTGTTCATGCTGCTCACATTTTTAAAAGGACAGTTTATAGATGTAAACATTTCCACAATGTAATTTTACTTTTTTCACTATGAAACACATTGAAATGTTTGGAGTTGACATTATTTACATATTGTTATGTTATTAATTCACTGGTCCGGCCCACTTCAGATCATATTGGGGTGAATGTGGTCCCTAAACATAAATGAGTTTGACACCTCTGAGATACAGCCTCACAACAAATGGCATGTGTCATTTTATACTGTAGTTAATGGAACCAGTGGGAATGTCATGTTCTGTGGAATAAACGCATCACCTGTTCCCATAGTTTCCATGTTAACTAGCGCTATTAGCAAGAATCTGGTGATACAATACAAATCACAATACTAGGATCATGATACGATATATCACGATATATCATGATACTGTTAAAAAGGCAATTTTTTGTTTGTTTCTTTTTTAAAATGATTATTTCCTGGAAGAATTGAATTACACCAGAAATCTGCACAAATACTAAACACATTTTTATTCGATCACAACAGGATCTAATGCTATATCACAAAATGTTCCTGTGTTCAAACTTAAATTCTGTTTTACAGACATTGCAGTTTAAGATCCTGTTCAAATGTTCATATTCTATTAGTTCAGAACTAACATCAGAACGGTATTTTAGTTCAATCCCAACAAAGGAATGAACATTATTTAATAAAAGGGTGTTATATAATAATAAATAAGATATCAACAAAAATGAACCTCCACAATATCTGCTTTTGAATAAATACCTAAAAATATCGATACAGTACTTTTTAATATCGACACAGTATTGTGAAATGAAATATTGCGATATATTGCAGAAACGATATTTTCTTACACCCCTAGGTGTAATGATAAAGTTTTTGATGAGTGTCAAAAACAACAGAAGTGAAATTAGGTAGAAACACTAACATTTTTGTGTTTTATTTAGCTGTCAAATCAAAATATATCCTAAACACAAATAAATGACAGTAATTATCACTATGTATATGTGATCTTCAAGGAAAATTAACATGATAAACCCATTGTGTCCACTTGTGTTACATGCAGAATCTGAACATTTAAACACAAAAAATCGCAAACGGTTTTGCAACAGCGGCCATTTTTGTGAAACGTTGTGCCTTGAATAATTAGTTTGATTCCCAAAATGAATAGATAGATAGACAGACAGACAGACAGACAGACAGACAGACAGACAGACAGACAGACAGACAGACAGACAGACAGACAGACAGACAGACAGACAGACAGACAGACAGACAGACAGACAGACAGACAGACAGACAGATAGATAGATAGATAGATAGATAGATAGATAGATAGATAGATAGATAGATAGATAGATAGATACTAAATGGCACACATTCAATAACAATTTAATGTATCTGTGACAGAATAAAACACTATTCAAAAAAATAGTAGTGTGTAATTTTTGTGTCCTTTTGTTTACCATATTAATTGCGGATTTTTGTATACATGCGTCATCTGAAAAATAGTTTCTTTTATTTCCATAAATATTTATTTTTAAAATAGACCCAAAGTGCTTCCAAACTTGCTTCATAACATTAGTCTACATCTGGTTTGAATTTTTAGCCCCTCTGTCCTGTTTTTAGGTTAAAACACTTACTTCCATATAATTTTGTTTATGATATATGTTTTGTATCACATTCAATACATTGGGCATTTTTGGCAACTTTTTGCTCACAACGTTAACTTTAGATACAAACATACATTTTGCCAGTAATGTTTTGAAAACATAGAACATTTCAGGAGTTTTTTTTTTTTTTTGCATAAAACTTTTCACAGCCTTTTCATTTCCCCTAAATGGCAACATAATTTCAATATTTTTCCAAATTTTTCCATTTTCAACCAAAAAAAGGCTTTTCCATTGGCTGCAGTGGGACGATAATCCACCAGGGGGCAGAAAATACGTATCAGGTCATATAAAACAGTTTTGTTTTGTTTTTTTAATTAACTTTCTTTATTGGAAACAATTTCACAGGCAACAGCATGACAGCGCAATGTGATAAAAAGGACTTCCATTCTTTCATTTTTCTTTTTATCCCTCCCACAATCCAGAAGACAATTCTTAATGTAAATCCAATATTGACACGTGATCAGTACAGAATACAACTGTTTAATTGACAAAGGGGTGAGAGCTAATAAGCCATACTTCTTCTCACTCCTTTTCAAATGTGACTCTTTTTTCTTTTTCTTTTTGTGTGTGTATTATTGCTTCCTTTCATTTTCATTTCTATATTATGTTGTGCAATGAAGACAATTAGTTGCAATCAGGAAGCTCGCATTGTTTCCAAATTCGAAATAAAAAAAAAAAAGAAATTAAGAAAAATAAGTAATTAAAATAAAATAGAAAAAATAGAAAATAAAAAAAGGGGGTGGGGGTGGGGGGGGGGCTCAGTCATCACAATCAGGCAGAGATGTCAAGGTTTCGATATAATTTAAGAGAGGTCTTCAAGTTTTTTCAAATGACTTTAAGGAGCCATTGAGGGCAAATTCCCTCCCACAACAGGTTTTTAACCCTTTAGCTGGCAAGTGACTATTTTTGGTAATTTCTACATACATTACAAGACAGTGACAGCTGCAGTGCCAGTCAGGACAGTGAGTCAACAGTCTGAGGTCCGATGTGGTCTACAGGGTCTGGAAGGTCCACCTGTGCATGAACAGTGAGTGGACCTGCTTTGTTAGGTACCAGGAAGTAATGGTACTAATGATGAAGTAATGGTACTGATGTAAGGAATGATGAAGTAATGGTACTAATGACGAAGTAATGGTACTAAAGTAAGGAATGATGAAGTAATGGTACTAATGATGAAGTAATGGTACTAATGTAAGGAATGATGAAGTAATGGTACTAATGATGAAGTAATGGTACTAAAGTAAGGAATGATGAAGTAATGGTACTAATGTAAGGAATGATGATGTAATGGTACTAATGATGAAGTAACAGTATTAATGTAAGGAATGATGAAGTAATGGTATTAATGTAAGGAATGATGAAGTAACGATACTAATGTAAGGAATGATGAAGTAATGGTACTAATGTAAGGAATGATGAAGTAATGGTACTAATGATGAAGTAACGGTACTAATGTAAGGAATGATGAAGTAACTGAACTAATGATGAAGTAATGGTACTAATGATGAAGTAATGGTACTAATATAAGGAATGATGAAGTAATGGTACTAATGATGAAGTAACGGTACTAATGTAAGGAAGGATGAAGTAATGGTACTAATGATGAAGTAACAGTACTAATGTAAGGAATGATGAAGTAATGGTACTAATGTAAGGAATGATGAAGTAATGGTACTAATGATGAAGTAACGGTACTAATGTAAGGAATGATGAAGTAACAGAACTAATGATGAAGTAATGGTACTAATGATGAAGTAATGGTACTAATATAAGGAATGATGAAGTAATGGTACTAATGATGAAGTAACGGTACTAATGTAAGGAAGGATGAAGTAATGGTACTAATGATGAAGTAACGGTACTAATGTAAGGAATGATGAAGTAATGGTACTAATGTAAGGAATGATGAAGTAATGGTACTAATGATGAAGTAACGGTACTAATGTAAGGAATGATGAAGTAACAGAACTAATGATGAAGTAATGGTACTAATGACGAAGTAATGGTACTAATATAAGGAATGATGAAGTAATGGTACTAATGATGAAGTAACGGTACTAATGTAAGGAAGGATGAAGTAATGGTACTAATGATGAAGTAACGGTACTAATGTAAGGAATGATGAAGTAATGGTACTAATGTAAGGAATGATAAAGTAATGGTACTAATGATGAAGTAATGGTACTAATGTAAGGAATGATGAAGTACACAGCCGATACACAGCCTACTCAGAACCTGGTGTAGCAAATACGATACAAATGGTTTTAAAGGGTTCAAACCCTCCAGCCTGTGACTCCAGCTGTGAAACCCTCAGATGCCAGACCTTCACTTTGTGTTCTCCTACTCCACAACTTGAGCGGCACTTTTTAAACCAAATCCAGAGCGTTAATAGCAGGTCGTCCAGACATGACTGAACCAACGAAGGAAAATAAAAAGATCAGAGCAAAAGCAAAATGGCTAAACCCCCAAGACTGCAGCTCCTGTGGAGATGCTGGATTCAATCTGCTCCTGCGCCCTTAAGGGAACATTTCACATTAGATTTAAAGTGGAAAGATAACTGAAGTCCCATATTCCTCTGACCTTTTCCATTTTCATCAGTGGGACTTCAAAGGAGGAGCTCCCTCCTGTGGGATCTGCCTCCACTGACACTGGACCCACAACCCAAAGGCTTCCGTTTAAATGCACCAATGCGTAAATGTGCGCACGTACCTGATGTGGTTACATGGTCCGTTTGTCCATCTGGGCTTAATCCTGTGCTGTTTGACCAGGTAAAGACCCCAGCATCCTTTTCGCAGCCGGTGGAGAGCAGAGAAGTGCCGCGCATGGGACTGCGGCGGAACTTCTCCAAGGATGAGCCGGAGTCAAGAGCGCACCGCGCCGACGGGGAAACCCAAACACACCCACCCACCCCGGCCCGGTGTGGGACCGGAAAACTGGAGGTCAGAAAGAGGCGGAAATCAGGCACCGAAAACCCGGACCGCAGCGCAGAAACGGGAGCGAAAAACCAGTTGTGGATGGGAGAGAAGGTTTCGTTACGTGCGGATTTTACGCACTCCTGCCACTGTTTAACCTTCAACGTCTGCCGGTGGGGTTCCCGGGACTCCGACGGGCCAAACGGACACCGGAGGACATGAAAAAACACTAAGACTGAAACGGACGCATCCAACAAGTGAAGAATGAGGAAGAGGAATGACGGCGTCCGGACTGGGAGGAGGAGGAGGAGGAGGAGGAGGAGGAGGAGGAGGAGGAGGAGGAGGAGGAGGAGAGGAGAGGAGAGGAGAGGAGGAGGAGGAGGAGGAGGAGGAGACGCCCCGCATCACACTCAACCTCCCTGGCAAGGAACCAATTATGGCACGGTACATTTGGATGGAGATGGATGGTATTTTAACCCTTTCATGCACAGTGGTCACTCCAGTGGACAGTTGTTCTCCAGCTGTTCTCTTGTTTATTCATGGGTTTGGCTGTTTTAGTTCCAGATCAGCCAACACAGTGGACGTTTATGCACCATCCCATAATACACTGACATTCAGACCATTACTGTAACTTTCCTGTTCTTTTATCTAAATCAATTGCTAGTTGTTATTAGACTGTAATTAACAGAGTTTTTTTTTTTTTGCATATTATCTGAGTGAGTAATAACTAGTGTTATAGTATTTTAAAATGTGAGAAAACATCAGATTAGCAGCATTAACCTCCTGAGACCCAGGAAAGTGAAATTTTTACCTTTTTTCCATTAAACTTCATCATTAAAAGGAATGATGAAGTAACGGTACTAATGTAAGGAATGATGAAATAATGGTACTAATGTAAGGAACAATGAAGTAATGGTACTAATGATGAAGTAACGGTACTAATGTAAAGAACGATGAAGTAATGCTAGTATTATAGTATATTAAAATGTGAGAAAACATCAGATTAGCAGCATTAACCTCCTGAGACCCAGGAAAGTGAAATTTTTACCTTTTTTCCATTAAACAATTGTCTTGATTGGAAACCGCATAATGCAACAGTTTTTTTGTTTGATTGTTTTTTTCCCTGAGACATTTTTAAAAATTTATATATATATATATATATATATATATATATATATATATATATATATATATATACACATACAGGGTGGGGAAGCAAAATTTACAATGAACATTTAGTTGTTTTTTTCTCAGCAGGCACTTCGTCAATTGTTTTCAAAC
The DNA here is from genome assembly GCF_902148855.1 of Sphaeramia orbicularis. Classification (NCBI taxonomy): domain Eukaryota; kingdom Metazoa; phylum Chordata; class Actinopteri; order Kurtiformes; family Apogonidae; genus Sphaeramia; species Sphaeramia orbicularis. The sequence goes on from NC_043960.1 coordinate 5,745,718, forward strand.
CAAACATATATTGATGTCATAATCATACCTAACACTATTATCCATACCTTTTCAGAAACTTTTGCCCATATGTAAATTTTCTTGTGGCAAATAAATTCTCATGACTTTCAATAAACTAATTGGTCATACACTGTCTTTCAATCCCTGCCTCAAAATATTGTAAATTTTGCTTCCCCACCCTGTATAAATATATATATATTTATATATATATATATATATATATACAGGGGTTGGACAAAATAATGGAAACACCTTCTATGATGCCTGTCATACCTGCTGCCAGACGCTAGTCTGGTCTTGTCTGTCTTTTATGTTTTGTTTGTCACTTCCTGTTTTATTTTGTTAAGTTTTCCCTCATGTGTCTTGTCTGTCGTCTTTACTTCCTGTTCCCCGTTCATCCTGACCTCTGTTCTGATTACCTGTCTCCGCCCTGATTTGCTTCACCTGTGTCTAGTTGTCTTCACTCCCTTTTGTGTATTTAAACCTTGTCTCTCCCCTAGGTCATTCGCCAGTTTGTAACTCTAGCAGTTCAGACCAGCGTTTTGACCTCGTTTGTTCGTTTGCCTGCCTGTTTTTTGACCTGTTTTTGGATCCCTCGGTTTTTCGCCTTTTGCCTGCTCCCTGTCTGGTTTTGTCTGCCTTTCCTGATTCCTGGTTTTGACCTTCTCGCCCTGACTATCGGTACGTGAGTTTTGTCTTGTCCTTATGTCCTGTCGCCCGAGTATTTGCCTGCCTGTGTATGACCTGTTTCCGTCCCTGACCTCCCTTTGCTTCTCCCTAGTCGGGAGAAAAACCCCAAACACCGTACGGGGAGACGGGCTGTTGCCCCCGATCCAGAGAACGAATCAGAGAAGGATATCAACCACCATTATCCTCAAGATTCTGTCACTGTTCATTATTTTTCACCTGTGTGTGATAAATAAATCTTTTGAATTATATTTTTGGCGTTTGAGTTCTGCATTTGGATTCTGGGTTTGTACTAGCACCATTACAGTACAAACTGGCCAAAACATGAATCCAGCAGAACTCTCTCAGGTCAAGGAGGCAATTCTGTCCCAGGGGCACAGACTAGGGGGACATGATCAGGCTCTCCACACCCTACTCGACAAAAGACAAAATGAACCAGCTAACTACTCAGGTCACCATGCTCACTAGTACCCAAGCCGCGGCCGCGGCTGTGTCAAGCGAGAATAGGTCCAACCCTCCACCTGTTCGAGACTCGGCTGAGCCGAACATTCCGGCACCTTCCAAGTACTCTGGTAATCCTGACACCTGTCGAGACTTTTTTACTCAGGTTCAGTTAATTTTTGAGTCCCAACCTGTTCGTTTTGCTAAAGACTCTGTAAAGATTGCTTATTTGGCTAGTCTGCTGGAAGGGCCTCCTCTCAGTTACTTTAATGCTCTTTTTGAACAGGGCTCTCCTGCTGTTCATTCTTTTTCGGCCCTGGTTTCCGAACTTAAGCGGGTTTATGACCACCCGGTTCGGACCCAGTTTGCGGGTCATCAGATCATGAGGCTCAGACAGGGAGAGCGAACCATCAGGCAATATGTGAGCGCTTTTCGTTCACTAGCAGTGGAATCAGGGTGGAACAACCAAGCCCTGATCACTGCCTTTTTGTCCGGCCTTAATCGCTCTGTCGGCCGGGAGATGGCGCTCCGCCAACAGCTCACCTCCCTAGACGATGTTATCACCGAGGCCATCCGGGTCGCTGATCAGGAATCAGTTTGGCAGGTCATGGAACCAGAGGTCAGCTCTTCGTCCAGCAAGGGACCGAGTCGAGAGACGTTACGACTTCCAACAGCTGAGACAGGAGGGGGTAAAGAGGAACCTATGCAGTTGGGAAGGACTCATCTCTCGGCCGAGGAGTGCCGCCGACGCATGACAGAGGGGCTCTGCCTATACTGTGGACAAGGTGGCCATAGAGTCAGCAACTGCACCCTTAGACCCGATGCCAAGACAGGTGAGGGGTCGCTGTTGAGCAGAACAGTGTGTTTGTCTACTGTTTCTCGCCCGTTTCCTGTGGTTCTGTTGTGTTCTAATTCTCTGTCTCTCCAGCACCCCGTCCTGATCGATTCCGGGTCCGACGCTAACCTTATGGACCAGAACCTAGTAACTAAACTCGGACTCATCTCGACCCCAGTTCAGCGTCCGTTGGAAGCCCGAGCTTTGGATGATCATGTGATCTGTCGCATCACTCATTGTACCGAGCCAGTGACTGTGCAGTTTATTGATGGACACACCGAAAGCATTAGTTTTCACATATACAACTCTGATACTCAGCCACTCATTTTGGGGTACCCATGGTTACAAATCCACAAACCATATATTGATTGGGATACTGGGGAGGTTTTTTCATGGTGTAAAGATTGTGAGACTCGATGCAAGTATGTTAATTTACCTGATAATCCTCCTAAGATGTCACCTATTGCTGTAGCCCCTGTTAGTGTTCCTTTGGAGGAAAATAAGGATTTTCCTGATTTTGACAAGGTTCCCCGGTGTTATCATGATTTAAAAGAGGTTTTCAGTAAATCTAAGGCTACAGCCCTGCCACCTCATCGCCCTTATGATTGTGCCATAGATCTGCGTCCTGGTACTTCTCCCCCTAAAGGGAGATTATATTCTCTGTCAGGTCCTGAGAATCTGGCTATGAAAAAATACATTGATGAGTCCTTGGCTGCTGGGCTAATTAGGCCCTCATCGTCGCCTGCAGGAGCAGGATTCTTCTTCGTTGACAAGAAGGATAAGTCGCTCAGGCCTTGTATTGACTACAGGGGGCTTAACGATATTACCGTCCGCAACAGGTACCCTTTGCCACTAATGTCTTCCGCCTTTGAACTGTTGCATGGCGCTAAGATCTTCACCAAACTAGATCTTCGTAATGCCTACCATTTAGTTCGCATTAGGGAAGGAGATGAGTGGAAGACGGCGTTCAACACCCCTAGTGGCCATTACGAGTATTTAGTGATGCCTTTTGGTCTGACCAACGCCCCTGCGGTCTTCCAGGCGTTGGTCAATGACGTTCTCAGAGACATGCTTAATGTTTTTGTATTTGTGTACCTGGACGATATTTTAATTTTTTCTTCAGATGAGGAAACCCACATTCAGCATGTTCGACAAGTGCTTCAGAGACTCCTGGCTAATCAACTGTTTGTCAAGGCAGAGAAATGTGAATTTCACCAGTCCTCGGTGTCCTTTTTGGGCTTCATCATCGCCGAAGGTAGCGTCCAGATGGATCCCGAAAAGGTTAGTGCGGTCAGGGAGTGGCCGACTCCAACTTCCAGAAAGGATGTACAAAGATTTTTGGGTTTTGCTAACTTCTATAGGAAGTTTATTCGGGGGTTCAGCAGTGTGGCTGCCCCCCTGTATTCTCTCACCTCTTCCAAGTCTGTGTTCAGGTGGAGTCCCGAGGCTGAAAAGGCTTTTAACCACCTGAAGAGGGCGTTTTCCTCGGGACCCATCCTGTCCGTTCCTGACCCAGCTCTGCAGTTTGTGGTGGAGGTCGACACCT